>NW_015548309.1:4384965-4413640 GCF_001515605.1 Sinocyclocheilus anshuiensis
CACACACACACACACACACACTTAAATAGTTACAAAAAATTAAAATGTATCACAGTTTCCACCAAAATAGTAATCAGCACAACTGTTTTCAACATTGATAATATGAAATGTTTCTTGAGCAGCAAATCAGCATTTTTGAATGATCTCTGAAGGATAATGTGACACTGAAGACTGGAGCAATGATGCTGAAAATTCAGCTTTGCATAGCAGGAATAAATTACATTTAAAAATATATTAAAATAGAATATTTATATTTATATTATTTTTAAATAATTTTTATTTTATTTTATTATATTTTTTATATACTACAAAATTTTATTTTATTACATTTATTTTATTTTTAAATAAATATTTATAAATAGTTATTTTAAATTGCACTTTTTTTCCACAATATTACTGTTTTTATTGTATTTTTGATTAAATAAATGCAGTCTTGGGGAGCATAAGAGACTTTCAAAAGCATTAAATAAATCGTATTGACCCCACATATTTGAATGTTGTATTTAATCATGTAACTTAATTGACAATACAAATATTTTCAACATCTGCTCAAAAATATGAGAGGGCATGTCTGAATGTTCGTGAATCTTCTGAGTGACACGATATCCAAAGAAAATCCCCTCAGTGTCCTGATAGAAATGGCAGCTGTTGAACTGCTGAATGCTGTCAGACTGAGTTCTTTAACAGAGACAGCGTCTTTAATGCTTTTATAGAGCTGACATCCTGCCATGATCAGCATCACTGCACCAATGGCTTAGTGTCATTTTTCCTGTTCAATAAACATTTATTTGGCTAATTGACCACAAGAAAAAAATCAATGTGTTTTAATGTGTGATGTGGAAACTGTGCATGTGTTTGAGTGTGAATGAGAGAGTTACTGTACATGGGAACATCACTTTAGCAATGATTTCCTGTGTGCCATCAACACATTTCAGTGGCTGTTTTTAAAGCTTGCTTCTTAAAGCTTCAGTTATTTCCAGATGCCTTTGCCAGCTTTTCATGTGATTTGGTTGTGTTTTAATGAGAAAACTATGGAAACCCTCAAAAGCATTTCTTGTTTTACTGTGAATGGTTCATAGACGCACATTATTTCAAACACAAAATGCAATTGTTTATAATCTTTCATCAAAATCGAATAACCTGCTATGCTGCTATAACGACTTTCAGCTGACATCAGCGTTCTTCATATTTCTCAACCCATGCAAACACCTGGTGCCAGTCAGGCATGTAACACACACTTTTCATGATCTAATAAATTAAAGCTACATTTTTTCTTGTTGAACACTCAGTTTCAATTGGAAATCAATCCAGAAAGATTATTTGCACATAATATACAAACACAAAGTGAAATATTTGAACAGAAGTGCTGTATATTTATCAACGTGTTAGTTTAAATGTTACTTTACATTATGCAACCACAATCAACAAATAAAATACAAGTCAAATAGTACTTTGTGTGCAAATATATATATAAATATATATGTGACCCTGGACCACAAAACCAGTCATAAGGGCCAATTTTGTGAAATTGAGATTTATACATCATCTGACAGCTGAAAAAAATAAGCTTTCCATTGATGTATGGTTTGTTAGAACAGGACAATATTTGGCCGAGATACAACTATTTGAAAACCTGGAATCTGAGGGTGCAAAAAAATCTAAATATTGAGAAAATCACCTTTAAAGTTGTCCAAATGAAGTTCTTAGCAATGCATATTACTAATAAAAAATTAAGTTTTGATATATTTACGGTAAGAAATTTACAACATATCTTCATGGAACATATTTGATGATATATATATATATATATATATATATATCTTTATCAAAGATATATATATATATATATATATATCTGACCATATAAAATATCACAAATAAATTTGTTATTATGTGTTAATATTAGTTAACTTGAACTAACAATGAACAGTAATTCTACAGAATTTATTAGTTTTAATGTTAATTTACAAATAAATGCTTTCACAGTAGCACTTTTTGTGTGCACCCGGGTTCATTTGATGCCAGAGTTCGGTTTGATTGGATAATGTGAGCGCTGTTTTCTTAACTCGGGTGCGCACCAACAAACCGTACCTAAAAAAAGTCTGCCTAAAAAGGGTGGTCTGGGCTGGGGTACAGTTCATGCGAACTCTGGTACGGTTCGCTTCTGATTTGAAAGCAATCATACTTAATCTCGGAAGTAAACTGTTATTAATGATGTATGGATTGGTCAAACTGTGTATTTATGCATTTATTCACTCACTTTCTTGAAAAGTGTGACTGATGTGCTGCAGCAGAAAATATTTATATCTCATTTCTGCTCGCAGAAATTGACTACCGCGTTCTTTTGAGCCATGACAAATAGACACATGTGCCATTCTGTTTTGGCGCTTTGGAAAGGAATCAGAATTTTCTAAATCCTAAGTAAAAAAAAATGAAGCGAACAGGCATCCATTCATTTTGCCGTCTTCTGCATAGTCGTTACCTAGTAAAGGGGGTAAACAGCTGCCACTCTGATGACACAAATGTACCATGGTTTGGAACCAAATAATACAGTATGAACACAAACCAGCGGGGGCATGAGGAGGGGGCGCAATCGAGCTCGGGTTCAGACCAGGCAATCGAACCAAGAGTGAAAGCACCTTAAAATTAAAAGTTGTATTTAATATGAGTTAATGCACTATGAACTAACATGAACAAACATTGAACAATTGTATTAAATAGATTATAATAAATGAGACCTTCTTGTAAATTGTTACCAATTTATATATTTTATATACATTATATATATAAAAAAAGATATATATATATATATATACTGCATGTATACCTACTTCCATATTGTACATCGCAAATCTGGCCACTGAGGGGCATTCTAGTGGTGCACGGGAAAAATTTCTAGTGACTTGTTTCTCAGTGTGAGGCTGCTGTGAAAGAAAAAGCAAGCGAATGCAATAAAGAAAGCATTCGTACAATCAGAGCCAATCGCTTTTCAAACTAATGTGTTGCTTGTACGGCTGCAGCTGACCTCATCCTCGGCTTATTTAATGCTGTTGTGACTCTACCTTGAGCTAAGCTTCTATTCCTCTTCTGTATGGCGTCTTCTCTCTGCTGCATTAGCTTTAGCACATTGTCATGGCAGCAGAAGCGATTTTCCCTTGCACACAGATGTCCCATGATTAATAGCACAATGCGTGGCACACTAAGGACCTGGGCGGTCACTCTCTCTCGAACGGCAGGAAAATAATCTACTGAAGCTGCTGGGGAGGATGAATTATGACCAGTGCCTTTTGTGGAAGGTTCGCCTTCATGCATGATGATATTAGCAGGGCAAATGTAACTGAAGCTTATCTAATCTGAGGTAATACGACTTCCACTCTGAACAGCATGATCCTACACAGCAGGAGAAATAGCGTGAGGGAGGTGTGTATGTGTGTCCCGAACAGATAGGATATATTACAAATAAGAAGCAACAGCCTTGGCTAGCATGTTTCTAAGGTTTAAATAAGGTGGAATTTCTTTTTACAGGATCTAAAGAGCAGAATATTATTTCCTAGGTGAAATATGGCATTAAATACGGACAATAGATTGTAAATAAAATCGTTTTATGAAGAACACACCACCAAACACTTAGTCTTTGATTCACAAGAGCTTGAAGAACAAAGGTGGCAGAACTAATTGGAAACAAAGCTGGCCTTCAATTAAAGACACTAAAGTGAAACAAAAACATTGAAATGTCACTTAAAGATCCAGTTTAGGTACGGTGTCTGTGATAGAGTAATTGAAATTACTGCGTGGGAGGTGCAAGTTGCTTGTGTTATTTCAGGCTTATGCAAACTTAAATCTTCATAACATCATTCATGACAGAAAAATAGTAGAATATTTCACGCTCAAGCAAGAATATGCTTACACCCACGAGAGGATTACCATAACAGAAGTGCGGTTACTAAGAACTTTGCCACGTTTCAGATAATGTTGTAATATTACTGTGCATATCAATGTATTTCACCCACTGATCTGCTTGAAACGTGCATTTACACGCTGTGGCAGCATGCAGAGCCAACCTCAAACAAATAATTTACAATTACAAAAAACAGTGCTGTATGGGGGGAAAAAAGACATCTCCATGACTGTTAATAATGTAAATTTTGGCTAACAGGCATTATATTGTTCTACAGAGACTCACTCACTTCAATTACATCAATACAAAGCAAAATTGACCTTAAAAAAAAATCTAAATAACCCAAGCTCAAATCAATTTACCATGCTTTTCAATTATATGAGAAACGCATTAGGTTTCCTGAATGCAGATCTGGTCATACGATGAACCATAACAGAAATGCGTTTACTAAGAACGTTTGCCATTTTTCAGATAATGTTGTAATATAATGTATTTCACACACGATCCACTTGAAACGTGCATTTACTTTACATGCAAACACGCAAAACCAACCTCAAAAAAATATGTATAATTACCAAAAAACAACGCTGTATAGGGGAAAAATAGCATCTCCATAACTGTAAACTTAACTTAAAAAAAAAAAATCGAAGTAACCCAAGCTTAAATCAATTTGACTTAAAAAAAAAAAAAAAAAACTCTGTAAACAAATCAAACTAATAATTTACAATTACAAAAACAGCCCTGTATGGGGAAAAATGGCATCTCCGTGATTGTCAATAATGTAAATTGTGGCTCATTTGCTTCAAAAACATCTATATGAAGTAAATTTCATAAAAAAAAATTTTTAAAAATAAAAATATCCCAAGCTTAAATCAATTTACCATGCATTTCAATTATATGAGAAACGTATGGAGTTCCCGAATGAGGATCGGGTCACACGGTGAACTTAACAAAACCCAATAAAATGATCTGCCAGTGATTTATGCGAGACCCGTAATTTGATTCTACAGATATGTGGCGTGATTATCTTAACCAGTCACCTTTGGAAGGCATTGATTTCCTGAGGAGCCGTGAGTACATTGCCCGCTGTTCATGCAGCACTTTATTGACTCTTTATGATTCTGCAGAGTCTCTGCATTGGAAATGTCAAAGTGCACGTATTGGTTTTTGGGGTGATACCATTCTCAAATGCAGGAGAGTAGATCATATCAGCCTTGATATCTTTATGCTAGTGTAAAATGGAGAGGTAATAGTCACCGCAATGAAAATCCACACAAATTGATTTTTGAAGCATTAACCAAAGCACATTCTTGATAATGGAAGCATATTTTACAGGCGGAGGGATTTTATCTACTTCTCTACTGTGGTTAATTTCACAAATGCTGCAGCCAATACAACATTGACTCTTTGTAAAGATATTAATTCAGGGCTAGTCATTTTTTCATTACGAACCAATTATGAAGTCCTTTCGCTTGGTGTGGTTGCCAATCAGACAATAGTTCAATAAATACAGACTTAAGGCCATGTTTTGTTATTCGTGACAATGAGATCTGCTCATTTTTTTTTCAATAAGTGACTTTTTTTTTCTTACCAAATGATTCATGTCGTTGCTTTCTTATCTTGAGTAATGTGATGGGTTGGGGGTCTGTGTTATTAGAATGCCATCCATCCCACAGTTCTAGCGTTAAATAAGAATATAAATAAGCTTGTTAGTGTAAGGAATAATTGGTATATCCATAATTGTCTCTCTTGGCTAGCGCAAAGCGTAGCAGTCACAGTGAGAGGCTAATGTGACTAAAGAGCAATGTGGTAATGAGCTTTTATCGTGAACCACTGTGAAAGGAAATCAAACACTAGAGTTTCAGCATTTAAAAGATTACTGAACAACTTGTTTGCATAGATATTATACTTCAAGGGCTTCAAAAACAGCATACAGGTTTGGAACGACATGAGGGTGAGTAAATAATGATTGGATTGATCTTTCATATCTGAACTATCCAGACTCGTGCAAGTCCTGCTCACTCAAGCTTCAGATATCGCAGCGATGCTTCTTGAGTCGCCACCTACCTGATCGCCTCTGACCCATTTGTCTGTTTCCTACAGTGCCCCCGAGGCTAATATCTATCAGTCTGAGAGTATGTGAAACCCTGGTTTTGGCTACCTTAGGTTAGCTTCTTAACCTTAAGCTTCTTAAATTTTCTGGAGGTTGTCGCCTGCTGCGTCAGGTGAAAGGGTAACCAGCAGCTGACGTTATTATCTGTAGCCTGGAGCAATATTCTGCAACCTATAGCTCACATAAACAAACATTCATATTGCCTCTTCTTAATAAAAACATGAATTTCTGTAAAGAAAAGTTATACTCAAATTCTTTGGAGCAGTCTTTTTCTGTTTGTGCTTATGCGTTTTTTATTAAAATAATGTAGTTAATCACACCCCCTGACCTGTATGTACATTAAATAAACCAATTAATTAAATATTTCCATATGCAAATTGCTGTCACTTCGTAGTATTCATGCAAATTCCTACCAGAAGTCAGAGAAGAGCTAAGGCTGTACTTGCAATGACATTGTGAATACCAGTGCATTTAGTTACAGATTTCGTAAATCTCACTTACCCTTTCTGCCGACTGTGCGGTGCCAAAGAAGATAGGTATAAAAGCTAACCAAATGATGCAGGTAGTGTACATAGTAAATCCAATTGGCTTGGCCTCGTTGAAGGTCTCTGGCACGCCGCGGGTCTTGATGGCATAAACAGTGCATGTTACCATCAAAAGGATGCTGTAGCCCAGCGAACAGATGAGCGACAGGTCCGAGATGTCACACTTGAGAACCCCACGAGCCTTCTCGGGGTCAGATGTGCGCTGCTCGCCGTAGTCCACCACTGTGTGTGGCGGATCAACTGCGAACCACATGAACACACCGAGCAGCTGCACCGAGATCAGGCTGAAGGTGATGACCAGCTGAGAAGCAGGGCTGATGAAGCGTGGTGCAGCCACCGACTTCTTGCCTTGCTCGAAGATGCGGTGAATGCGGTTGGTCTTGGTTAGGAGAGCAGCGTAGCTGAAGCACATGCCCAAACCCAGAAACACCCTTCGGAAGGAGCAGACGGCCAAACAAGGCGTAGCGATCATCAAGAAGGTGATGGCGTAGCACAAAAAAATCCCAGTCAGAAGCACATAGCTCATCTCTCGGCCGGATGCACGTACAATTGGTGTGTCATTGTAGCGGACGAAAGTGACCACCACAAAACTTGTAGCCAGGATGCCAAGAACCGCAACAAACATCGGTACGGCCGCCCAAGCAGAGTGCCATTCAAGTTTGATGATCGGGATGGGGATGCAACCGGTGCGATTGCGGTCTGGGCGCTGCTCATACAGACACAACTCGCAACTGAACTCGCTGACTTGGAAGTGGTAGCCTTCACATCTCTCACAATGCCAGCAGCAAGGTACACCCTTCACGATCTTCTTCCTTTCACCCATCTGGCAAGGCACACTACATACCGAGGCTGGAAGCGTGGGGTTGCCTGTCCGCCAGCGCATGGCATCCACCTGCAAAGGATAACAAAAAAGTCTTGTCAAATACGAAGACCAGAGGCATACTGTTATATTATCAGGACCAAGTGGGACCTATGTCAATATTACACAGTGTTCCTTCATTTAGACCACTGGAGAACTGGTCCCCCAACTGAGCATGGATGTACATTTACTTTTCTAAGTCATTTTATGATTTTCACCAGGCAACAAAGTTTTAGAGATTTAGGAGTAAGCTCTTCATTTGCAAGAACACCCTAGCAACCACCTAGCAACACGCTAAAAAGGTTGCATGTCCACCAGCTTATAGTGTCCAATTGCAATGGATAATAAGCCCTGTCAGAGATGAAGACCAGAGGCGTACTGTTATATTAGAAACTGCATTCAAAGGAAGTCTCATTACCCACATAGATGTAGGTTGTGTCATATTTGAAGACATCACTTTATTACCCCTTAGCGCCTGGAAGCTGTGGAAAATAAGAAGCCAACGCTGCTCTTTTAAGTGCAGCTTCAGTTTGGCTCCCAGGCACAACTTTGTTGACAGATATATTTTGGGACAAACTTGTGCCAGAGGCATTTGAGATGAAAAAATAAAAAATAACATGACAAACCTCGAGTTTGAAAAGTGATGTAAAAAACGATTTTGCCAGACCAATCCACGTGACAAATCAGGACAACTCAATACTTATGCTCTATGGTTCTCACTGTTGCCTGCTGCAAAGAGATGGCCGTGAATGAATTATTCATGCTTGAGACAAATTATGCCTGGCAAAAACAGATTGGCTTTAATTAGAGAAGCGAAAAAGAAGGGACACATTAAAATAAAAAAAAGACAAAATTTGCAAATGAACAGAAGTTTAATTTGACTTATCTCATAAAAGGGTATTTAAGAATAATTGAAAGACCAAATCCCTTCATTTGATTCTTTCCATTCTGTCTGAAACAAAAGCCACACTGACCATTCACAGTTAAGCTGTTTAATTTGGGTTTAGTCATCCTGAAGACACAGTAATGGAGAGTGAGAAGGGTTTCTAAGGTTCAAACGCTGTTAGAATCAACGCTAGCCATTTACACACAACAGTATTATGCATAGGGTTAGGGATTTTAACTAATCTCTAACCCTAATACTAAATGTTGCAGCACAGCTCGTCCCACATAATTTGTGCTAAAGAAATCAAATAGCTCAAACTGTGTGACTTGTTGAAAAGAGATGTGCAGTTCCTCTGTTTAAGCGACCTGATATGGTAGGCAAAAAAAAATAATAATAATAATAATTGTTTGCGATGAAGAAGGCACATCTATACATTGCAATATAAACGAGATTTGGGAGTGGGCTCTTCATTTGCACAAGTGACCACCCAAAACACCCAAGCATCCACCTAGAACACCCTAGTAACCACATAGCCACATGTTAGAAACAATCAGATCACCCTAGTAAAGGCATAGCAATATGCTAAAAACACCCAGAACACCTTAGTAACCACCTAGCAACTACATAATATGTTAAAAATGCACACAACACCCTAGCAACCACATTGCAACATGTTAAAACTGTCCATAGAATTTTAGCAACCTCCTAGCAACTGCATAGCAACATGCTAAAATCCCCAGAACACCTTAGTAAGCACATAGCAATATTCTAAAATCACCCAAAATACCCTAGCAACCTGCTAAAAACATATGGCACTCTAGTTACTACCTAGCAACATGCTTACAAAAGCAACCAAGACAACCAATAATCACCTAGTAACCACCTAGCACACAACACCCAAGCAATCACATATCAACATGCTAAAACTGCCCAGAGAATCCTATCAACCACCTAGAAACTCCATAGCAACATGTTAAAATGCCCAGAACACCCTAGTAACCACCTAGCAACACACTAAAAACACCCAGACTACTCTCGTAACCACTTAGCAACAAACTAAAAATCACGCAGACCACCCTAGTGTAACGATGGTCAGATGGAGTGCTCTGGTTGTCCACCAGAGGGCACTCCATTCTACATCATTGTCATTGTGTCATGGACTTCATTTCCCACAAGCCACTACCTGCACTTATGCCTGACTGTTTCTGCTATTGATTGTGAAGTCTTAACATAAGGGGTCATGAACTGCCTTTTTTTTTTGTACTGTTCTCTGAGGTCCACTTATAATACTATACATTTTTTACATCAAAACCATCATAATTTAAAAGTAATAGATGATTTTCTGTCCTGTTTTGACTCATCAGAACGCTCTGTTTGAATAGGCGCGGTGGATAGTAGACTCGGAAGTTAACAGTTGTGTATGTTTGACAGCCTATACAGCCTTTATAGATGGACGCTGCTGAGGTTAAAAACGCATACATACTCAGTACCTATATCAAACGATCTGCAATAACAGATAAAGCAATAGTGACCACCTAATAAAAACAGTTATTCACACTTGTGTGGTGTGACATTACTGTCAGATCCAATATAGTCGCACAACATCGTCTTTTAATTTTAATCTTTCTGAAAATCCTGTATCGAATTGTGCCTTGTTTGTAAATGATTCCACGGTAAAATAAAGTGAACAAAGGACCGAGTTCTTACTGACGAGTTCTTACTTACTTTAATGATTGGAACATCATTAAAAATAAAGTACATCCACTCTTTCCTAATATTGGGATCAGAAGGAAGGCGATGCAAAGACTGTGTTTTTCCAAAACTTGGCTCTGCACAGCATCTTCTTCGGAGCATCTTTATCGTTTGATTTCTGCGTAGACCTGTGTTTGCCTCTCTCATTATTTACACTACATTCATGAATTGGTGGGCGGAGCTAAACAGGCAGTGATGTAAAAGCAGGCGTTGATCATCTTCTGCGGAGGCGGGGTTTAGCCACACTATCACGTCATAAAGTGACACATTCCACAACCTGTCGTTTTGGCAGATTGGCTTCAATATAATCTGTTTTTTGACTAAAGAGAAGGTTTTGAGTTCTGAAACTTACAAGATGTTTTTATAGTACAATGACCTCTTATATGTCAAAAGATCAATGGAATTTTGATTCCTCAGTTCAACATAGTGTCACACTGCAATCTTGAGTCTTGTTTCATCGTCTTTTTTTTTTTTTTTTTTAAGTGCCCAGGACACCCTAGCAACCAGGCTGCAACACCCATAACAACTAGCAATTGCCCTGACACACACCACTCGTATTTGCTTTGCAAAATTGCATTTAATTTTACACGACCTCAATCTTTTGCATCTGACTGGAAAGAATATAACTGCTTCGGCAATTTACATATTGAATGTTTTATTAGTAGTTTCAGTAAGTAAACGGAGCCCTTTAAAGTGACCTGCACATCTTTCAGTAAACAGCAAAATTGCAAAACGGTTATTGGTTGTGTGTATTGATTGTGAAAATGATTTTCCCGAAAAATAAATGTTAACCTTGTTCGGAGCCACAATCCTTTCAGGCTAAAGAAGTCTTTTTTTTCCGGAGTGAGTCGCCCTTAATGAGCTGCATGCAAATCACCCGCACTCTGTAACGCATCCAGTGCTGATCTGTTTAAGCGCTTAAGGGGAGATTTTGATACATGAGTTAAGAAGCGAGATTTAGAGAACTAGGGGGCTGGATCACAGTTCTGCTAAGCGGCCACTTCCCCTTCCACTCACCTGTGCAGACACAAAGCCCAGAGAAGCTGTGATTCTCTGTCACGTATCAGAAAACTACAGCTTCAGTCTCCACACTGCTGCGAGAGCTTTTGGCCATGAAAACACAGCTCGTTTCTGGCTCCATTAATTTTGTTTTGCGGCCAAGCATAAAACATTACAAGCTTATCTTCCATCCCGTTGAGTAATGAATGCCCTGAGAGTATTCATGTCACATGCATCATCAGCAAAGCTAAGATTTCCAACAAACATTTATGCTTGAATATATCTGATTTGAACATGCATACTTTGTTATATTCTGGATGGAAACATGAATGCATGGATGGATTTCATCATGAAGACCGGAAAATGCTTTCCACTCACATTAAGATGCAGTTTGTTTGCCCACTGGCCGATAACTTTGTACTCAGCTGTTGATTTGTTGGTGATCTGATACTGGAAGATGTCATAACGCCCTGGCGCATCTCCGTTCTGATTGAAGACCACTGGAGTGCTTGCACTTCCTGCAAAACAGGATATGACAAAATGATCAGACTTACATTTTTTAGTCAGTAAAATAGCAACAGAATTGTCAGTGTTACACACTTTTCTTCACACTCATACTGAAGGAAGGAGCCAAGCCGTATTGAGAGATTAAGATGATGCAAAATTCAAAGTTTGAATTTCCAACAATTGAATTAAATAGGCAAGGCGTCTGGTATCTACACATGTGAATTTCTCACAGCTCCACACAAACCTCTGCTGTGCAGGATAGTGTTCAGGATCAGGTGTCAGAGGTGTAAATAATATATGCAGCTACGTGCAAAAATCACGGCAACCTTGTGAGGAGGTAAGAAGATGGAAAGGTAATAAAATTCATCAACTTTCATTGAGGTGAGTGTCTTAAAAAAAATACCCCCACACCTCTCCATCCATTTACCTTCACCAATGATGGTGATTTGGTTGCCTGGCTCAAACTTGAATTTGGACCGGCATTCGAAAAACCACTTTTTGATCAAATTCATGAACCAAAAATGTCCAAAACACCACAAAAACACCATAATAACCACTTAGCAATATGCTAAAGCACCCAGAACATCCTATTAACTCTACAACTGCATAACATGGTAAAAATGCACACAACACCCTAGCAACTGCATTGCAACATGCTAAAAACTACCCAGTAAACCCTAGCAACCACCTAGCAAATACATAACAGCATGCTAAGAATGTACACAACACCCCAGCAACCACATAACAATGTTAAAAATGCACACAACACCCTAGCAACCACCTTGAAGCTGTATAACGCTCTAAGAATGCACACAACACCTTAACAACCACATTGCAACATACTAAAACTGCCCAGAAAATCATAGCAATTGCATAACAACATGCAACCCTAACAACCACATTGCAACAAGCTAAAACTGCCCAGAAAAACCTAGCAACTGTATAACATGCTAAAAATGCACATTGCATCCGGAAACCCGATTTCAGATGAGATTAATGAACCAAAAATGTCAAATGAACTCAGATTTGCATTAAAAATGTTAGTGTAAAAACGCTTTTACTGAAAGCCTTCAACTCCGATCAAAGTTTTATGAGTGCAATAACAAACCTTGCACATCCAAAATTTAGGGAAGTCATTGAATATATAGACTACGGTTGAAAAGTCTGACATTTCCCTAACTAAACAAATATTTTCCTTATAAATGTCAAAAAGTGCACAAAACATGTTGATCCATTATTCAGCATGAATCGATTATGACTCAAAGAGCATCTTGTGTACATTTGACATTTTTCACAATCCAAAAACGTTTTGTGTGTTTATGTGTGTGTTACATTTTATCTGTTTTCTTTTAAATTTTTAATATTTTAAATCACAGATTGTCAATGTAGACTCCTGGATCCCACTGTATATGGTGAAGTTTCATTATTATAAAAAAAAAATACTGCTGTATTGTGCATCAAAGCTTCTGTGTAACTCACGGAGATCTGGGGTGACAGTTTGCTTCTGAAATCCACACCGAACTGAAAAAAGTGAAAAATGATGTAGGACTGATAAACCCATCTGTCCCTGTTGTTGCTCGTAATGAATAGGAGCACAGTTCACTCTAAAGAGTATTGCAGCATAATTACAATGCATTTTTAAATTGCATCCTCCCAAATAAAGCTGAAATTCAGCATGTTCTTGTGTCACAGCTGTAGATACAGGTACTGATAACAATTATTTGTCAGCAAAATCAACTCGCCGCAGGTCAGGTGAACCGACACAATCTCAAAACCTAATAGACCTGGTGGATCAGTTTTCATGAGTTTCATTTAAACATGAAAAGCCTCAATGAAGAACAGAAATGTCAGCACCTAACTTACACCTAACATTTAGTTCACCCAAAAATGAAAATTCTGTCATTTACTCACCCTCAAGTTGTTCTAAATTTTGGGGTGAATTATCCCTTTAAATTCACTTGTACTAAGCATTTCAAAAAGTGAAGTTTTTACATTTTTACACACCTTTAATCTTTGGAAAGTCTCTTATTAGTAGTTTCAGGAATCGATAAGGACACTTTTGACCCATCATCTCAAATTACAGATGCCCTGGATTCAGAAGAACATGCAAGGACATGTAGGTTTTAGATGAGATGGCAAATATCTTGTGACAAAGCAATTTGTTTCTCATTCTCATTCTTGGAAACATGAATTACAATTTGAGCCTGATATCTGAGGTGAGAGAAAATTCAATCCCATCAAAAAAATAAATTTTCTTATCAAACTGATCACATATGAGCCCAAAAGTAACATTTTTGAGAACCTCAACTGGGTAACTGGGTTTATTTTTCAAACCTGTTAAACTACCTAGAATGTTGTAAATGGACACTGGAGCTGCAAAACAGACTTGATGTTTCATTATGAGAATGAAATGACACAAGCCCCTGCTTTAGAAGTGCTTTAGGATCTGCATGGGAGAGAAAATAATGTAGCGATTTAATTGCTTAAGAAAAGCAGTAGACTTAAATAAATAAACGGTTCAGTAACTCTCTCCCTGGGGTCCTGAAACACAACGAACCAAGCACATCTCAACTCAAATATGTAACAGACTAAAAATGAAAAACCATCTACTAGGCCAGTAATCTAAAAGTCTAATGTCTTCATGCATTATCTTGAAAAGCACAAAAGTTCAGCCACCCAAAAACAAACAAACATGCCAAAAACCAGTTATAAAGTCTCTTATATTAAAGAGGATGCAAATAATTATTTTTTTGTGAACTGATTACATTTGAAAAAAAAACCCACCCTGAAGGGCATTTCAATAAATACTCATCATTCAACTTGAAAAATTTTTTAAAATGTATTAATTTCTTTAGGTGAATGGTGTAAAAGTTGCCACCATGCTTGTGGTTGATTGCCAGGGTGTTTATCAGCTGGTTTCTATTTGGTTGCTAGAGTGGTTAACGCCTAGCTAACAAAAATAGTTTCTAAGGAGGAGAAGGATGGAAATAATTACTTTTTTTGTGAACTGATTATATTTTGAAATCCATTTTTCATTTTGCAAACATTATGGGAAGGTTATATTTGGATGTTTTCCGAACATTCAGAAACAAGTAGTTAGTAGTTAAATTTAAAAAATGTTCTACATTAAAAAAAAAAAAAACATTGAACAAATGTTCTATTAATTGCTGGTAGAACGTTTGTTTATAATATTGAGAGAAGCTTTCACTTTAGCCAAAGTTCTGAGAATGTTCCGTTAGCTGAGCAGGTGGTTGCTTACTGTCCAGACATAGCATAGTTCTTTTAGTCCACTGCTTCTTAAAATTATTGTTTTACACTGCCGGCTACAATTATTTCCTTTCCACTGCAGCCAAGTGAAACAGAACTCTTAAAATACAAAGACTCTCTCCCAAAAGCTGTTACACCCCTGATACTTTGAGTTCGTAGAAATCTTGCAGCCATCACTAATAAGATGTTTCTATTTTTATTTGCTTGGGATCTGCACATTTAGCCTTTCAAGATTCCAGCCATTGATTAGCCAAACTTCTTTTCTACAACTTCGCCATCATCTTCCTCATTCTCATTCCCCAGCCTTCATTACAGCAAGTGAGCCGCTCTTGCGGCTGATGAGGGGATCGTTTGTGTGGAGGTCAGACACAGATACACCCTTCATGGACCTCAGTTGCCACATCCCATTTTTATATACAAAAAAAACCCTTTGATTCATCCACCATGAAGGAAAGTGAGAGTAGAGGAGGGCAAAGCCTCCAGAAGCAATATTTTCAGAGACTATAATGAGCAGATTCGGCAACAGCTTGTGCAGCAAGCATCCAGACAGCTCTGTTCTTTTATTTAAGTAGACATCAAGTGAAGGAAAATACCGCTTCTCTCTGCAAACCCAAGACGCTGAGTGTTTTGTGTTTGCTGTGCATGTGAGAAATGCCTGTAATACGACATCCATCATCTTCAAATCTCTGCTCCAGGGTGCAAACATCATTCCCTGTACGGCAAAGGTGGTTACAGCTCTCTGAGGATCACCGTGAGCTTGTTGTCACTGCATATCAGCATAATACAAGCGAATAAGGCAGTGTGCAATCAGTGATGGTAGATTATTCTGTTATTAATCTAGCAACAGCAAACTGATCCTTTCCTGCATAAGAAAACTCTCATGCTCTTGTTGTGATTGGCGAGGATAGTGGCACAGAAGATGCAGCAGTTTATTGAATTCATCCAGCGATATTGATCAAAGCTTGGCTTTCCAGGTGGACCGGGACAGCGGGAAATTGAGGATTACAGGAGACCGGACAGACATAACAATAGAGCACTCTGTGGGATTAACCTTTCTGCCAAGCCTTACCTGCTGCTTCTGTCGGCCAAAATCACTGTTACTATTGCACATATTTAGGGTCATATTTAAAACGCTAATACTTGAGCCACATACTTAATATGCACAATATAATGCTGGCGGGCTGTTTTGAAGTGGACCAATAAATAAATATCTAGTAACAAGCCAAAAAGTCTTATTAACCACCCAGAATACCTTGGAAATTACATAGAGCACCCCTAGCCCTCACCCAGAACACCATATACTCTATAGCAACAATTTAGAACACCCCAGCAACCACCCCAACTGCCCTAGTAACTAGATAGCACACCCTGGCAACCACCCAGAATACACTAGCAAGTACCTAGAACACCCTAGCAACCACCCAGAAAACTCTAGCAATTACCCAGAATGCCATAGTAACAACCTAAAACATGTAAGTAACCATCCCACAGGACCTAGTAACTAACCAGGAGACTTTAGTAACCACCAGAATACACAACAACCCAGAACATACTAGCAACCACACAGAAAACCCTAACAACTACCTAAAACACATAGCAACCTCTTAGAATTCCCTAGTAACAACCTAAAACAGAAAATCAGAAAAACCTAGCAAAGACCTAGACCACCCTAGCAACCATTCATAACACTAATACCCTAGGAATCACCCAGAATGCCCTAGTAACCACTCAGAACACTCTAGCAACCACCAAAAACAGCCTTGCAATGACCTACACCCCAACAACAACTCTGAACATTCAGGAAATGGCCTAGGACAGCCTAGCAACTCCTCAGATTGCCTTAGCAACCACCCAGAACACTCTAGTAACAATCAGCTACCAGGAACAGCCTAGCAACCACCCAGAGCAGCATAGAAATGTACAAAAATGCCCTAGGAACCACCCAAAATAGCCTGGGGCAACTAACTAGAGCAGCCTAGCAACCACACCAAACACCCTAGAAACTACCACCCAGAACACCTTAGCAACCATGCAGAATACCCCAACAAGTGAATTTTGCGGTGGCAAACATCTATGGCGCTTTTCCACTGCGTGGTACGACTCGGCTTGGCACGGTACGGCACGGCTCGGCTCGGTTTGCGTTTCCACTACAGTTTAGTACCGCTTTAGAGTGGGCGGGATTATTCACATGTCGTTATAGTTGCGCCGCCTCTACTGCCGCGACTCCTGAAAAACTTTTTCATTCCGCGTCGCCCCATCAAGCTCTCGCTGGATCCGCTCCTCTGCTATCAAGGAGAGGAATGTCTGTATTTCTTCAACAGACCACGAAACAAAAACTGTTCAAAACAGTTGCGTTCGATCCTTCCAGCTGTGCTGATTTAAATCTAGCGGTTCTGTTGTGTTTGTGTCGCAAGTTCAGTGACGCAGGTAGTGACTATTCTCTCACGTCACGCTTTGGTAACGGTACGGTTCACTTGGAACCTCAAACGAGGTGGTACTAAAAAAAGTACCAGGTACCAGGTACTTCTAGTTCTATTAAAAGTTCACTAGTTCATATTAAAAGTTTTCCATCATCCTGGAACTACAAAGCAAGTCAAACATACTGCCTTTACTCTTATTTCAGTCTGTCTCAGAGAATTTCTTTCTGTGAACAAGATATAATACACCTCCTAAGGCCATTCCTTTATTATTTCAGCGCAGAATCATTTGAGAAGAGGATAGAGCTCTGTTACGGAGTTAAATGCCTGCTGCTGCACTCCATTTTAAGATTCACCGTCACGCTGCCTCAACTTACAAGGGGATTTGTTTTACACAACACAATTATCATCACTTTTTTTGCCCAGCTCGTCTGAATGCACACTTCCACAATCTCTCCTCCCGCTCTGTCCATCTCACAACACTAATCTAAAAATAAGCGTATGTAGAGAGCCACTGGAGCGGGTGTAATTGTGGCTGAGCTGCCGATTACCCCTTGGCGGCAGGCAGTGATGCTCCAAGTTGGACGTCTGCCTTTGCATCAACTTCCATTTACTGATTCTGTGGCCTTTTTGCTCTTCAAAAGCTTCTGTGTGTGCATACATACTGAACTATGGGTATGTTTGAAATGGCATACTAGCATGCATACTAGCGATGTCAGCATGTATTAAATATCCAACTGAACCAGAGCACCCTAGCAACCACCCAGAACACCGCAGAAACAGCCTAGAATACCCTAAGAACCACACAGAATGCGCCAGTAACCGCCCAAAACACTCTAGTAACCACCAAAAATACCCTTGTAATGACCTAAAACACTCTAACTACCCTGAACATCCAAGAAATGGCCTAGCAACTACTCTGAATGCCTTAGCAACCACATGTAATGCCCTAGTAACCACCCAGAATACTCTAGCAACCACCAAAATACCCTGGAAATGACATAGAAAACCCTAACTACCCTGAACATCCAAGAAATGAACTAGCAACTATACAGAATGCCTTAGCAACCACCCAGAACTCTCAAGCAACCACCAAAATACCCTGGAAACGACCTAGAAAATTCTAACTACCCTGAACATCCAAGAAATGACCTAGCAACTACTCTGAATGCCTTAGCAGCCACCCAGAACACTCAAGCAACCACCAAAAATACCCTCCTAATGACCTAGAACACTCTAACTACCCTGAACATCCAAGAAATGACCTAGCAACTACTCTGAATGCCTTAGCAGCCACCCAGAACACTCAAGCAACCACCAAAAATACCCTCCTAATGACCTAGAACACTCTAACTACCCTGAACATCCAAGAAATGACCTAGCAACTACTCTGAATGCCTTAGCAGCCACCCAGAACACTCAAGCAACCACCAAAAATACCCTCCTAATGACCTAGAACACTCTAACTACCCTGAACATCCAAGAAATGACCTAGCAACTACTCTGAATGCCTTAGCAACCACACGTAATGCCCTAGTAACCACCAAAACACCCTGGAAATGACATAGAAAACCCTAACTACCCTGAATGTCCAAGAAATGACCTAGCAACTACATAGAATGCCTTAGCGACCACCCAGAACACACAAGCAACCACCAAAATACCCTGGAAACAACCTAGGACACCCTAACTACCCTGAACATCCAAGAAATAACCTAGCAACTACTCTGAATGCCTTAGCAACCACACGCAATGCCCTAGTAACCACCCAGAACACTCTAGCAACCACCAAAATACCCTGGAAATGACACAGAAATGACCTAACAACTATGCGGAACAAAATAAAATTAAAAACATGTTTAATTAAAATTAAAAATAATGTTGTGTAATCAAATTAATAATAATAATAAATGTAAAAAAAAAAAAAAGTGAAATACAGTTGATGGCCTGTAAGAAATATTTATTAGTATGTTTATTTCAAATTCCATTAGCAGGTGTGACAAAAAGTTAATTTTGGACACTAGGTACCTCTCACATACAGTTTTGTGAAATCATGTGACAACAATGTAACGTCCTACTCTGAAGCATTCTGTGCACCATTTCACGTACTATTTTAAATATTATTATGCATTAGGCAGTGCACATTTCAAACACATTTCATGCACTCACAAACTCCGTCCATTCCATCTCACACAAACACACCTGTCACTCACACATATGCGCATAGTGCAACCCTTCACACTTCTAAAAAACCTCTTCTGGACCTCTACACACACTCATCCATTTCTTCCCATTCGCCGTCATAATCGGTCAGCGCTATGTTCATTATCACACACTGGCTAGCAGTTAATGCAGTGTGTGTGGTCTGCGAAGGGGCAGAGGAAGTACAGTGACAGGCAGTAATGAGAGAGCTCCAGTTCGGGTGACTTAACTCATCAACCGGAGCTCAGATGTAATCGTTCCACAGTAACAGCAGACACAGACACTTTAATGAGGAACCTTTCGCTTTCCCTGTGATTTCAGCTATGGCCAAACGGCAAGACGTCGCACATCCGTCAACCATTACCACTCAATAGCACAAGACTCTGTGTGACTGTGTTACTTTATATGAGCAATAGGGTGAATCTCACAAAAACATGTCCACATTCCACCTCAAATTCATAATTGCTCATTTTCTCTGTTATTTTACACAAATAAGATGAAGGGGTTTGTGTGTGTGTGTGTGTGTGGTGACATTATTTTAATGACAAATAAATTAACCCCTTAAATTAAATGGTCATTATCATAATGCATCCAGATGTTCTGCTTTGAGTTTTTGTTGTTGTTTTTTTTGCTATTGCCATTATTCTCAATTATGATTCTTATTAGATTTACATTACTGTATTCACATTATTTAAAGCATATAATATAATTTTAGCATTAATAATAATGAATAATAAAATGATTTTTAATGCATGCATACACACACACACAATGTTTATCATTATTATCAATATTATTATATTATTATATTATTATTTATTCATCTTATTTTTAATTGTCAGCATGGTAAAACATAAAATATTTTAAATTAATTTTTGAATTATTGTAATGAGAATTTGGAAGGGGAAATGTGTTTTATGATAATAATGCCACAATACAAAACGTCACAACAATATTAATATTGACATTCTATGACATCAGACTATTTTCATTATTATAATGTCCTAATTCCTAAGTCATTACTATTATTTAATGTTTTGAACAACCAAGAACCCTAAATATTAACCCTGAGTTTTACCCGAGTCAGTAAGCAACCACCCAAAACACCTAAGCAACCGCATGGCAACATCCTAGCAACCACCAGCAACACTTTAAAGTCAGGCCAGGGAGTTTTGTATGGTCAAACACCAGTGCTCATTGCTCATGAGTGACGAAAATGTAAATATCTAGTCTTTTTTCTAGTCTAAACTCAGCCTGAGAACAGCTGGTACATTTCTGTGGCACGTGCTCAGAAGGCACTTAACGGGGTTAGTTTACAATGCCGTTTCTCACAGAAGGGATCATTTTGTCTGGATCCTGCAAAGAAAACATAAAATAAAACAGGCTACACACTGGTGAAAGAAGCGGTGCATATGAAGACTTCAGTCTGGGAGGCATGGCTTTGGGAACGTGCCATTAACAACCGACCATAAAAGTGTCGTCATAACAAATGGTGGGTGTCCAGCATTAAGAGGCAATGCAATCTCTAAATAGGCCTAATGCTGATCTACTGCAATGTAAATCAGCATTCATTTACGCATGATTCGCCTCTTGGATCTGACCAAGTTTCTGATTTCTTGAAATGCAGCCCATGTAGAGCAGATTGTTGCGCTATAACTGCACCAAAACCATTGAGCTGAAGCACTAACTGAAATCGAACCACATTGATGGACCACAATATCTCAAATAGAGATGGATGTGAGCATGCTGCACAGTTTAATAAAGATTAAAATGCGTGCATTAACCGTGAGGTGCTCTTCGGTCAATTTTGAACATTAAATTTTAGGGGGTTTTTTAGAATTTTTTACTTCATCGGAATGGTACAAAACTTGGTTAAGGTTTAGGTGTTTGCTATGTGAACACACACACACAGACACACAAATCATGGTTCAAAAAGGTTAAATGGTCCTGAGAAAAAAAAAAGTCACACTTGGATTTTCATAATAATAAACTTAAATTTAAACTTAAACTTAAGTTTACTTAAGCTTAATTTTTTTTCACTTCAACAATAATCTTCCAAGTGTCTACTTTAAAATGAGATCAAGCTTAAGTCTGTGCTGCAAAACATTCAATATTTATCACAGTTTAAGTTGGAAATTTAATTTGTAGGTCTATGCTCAAAAAGTAACATATATTAAATGGATCATAACTATTCCATATATATAATTCAGTATCATAAAATCCCCTTTAAATACAAAATATTAAATGAATAACATTACCAAACTAAAATATAGTACATTTATTTCATCAAAATAACAATGCAAATGCCACGCGAGAAGCAAAAGAGGGTTACATATACAGTACACTACTGTTGAAATGTTTTGGGTCAGTAAAAAGCAAAGAAATTAATACAGTTATTCAGCAAGGATGCATTAAATTGATCAAAACTGGCAGCATAAAGACTTGCATAAAGATTCTATTTCAAATAAATGCTATTTTTTTCCACTAAAATATTAAGCAGCACAACTGTTTTCAACATTGATAATAATCAGAAATGTTTCTTGAGCAGCAAATCAGCATATTAGAATGATTTCTGAAGGATCATGTGACACTGAAGTAATGATGCTGAAAATTCAGCTTTGATTACAGCAATAAATTGCATTAACGTATATGCAAATAGAAAATAGTCTTTTTAAATCGCAAAAATTATTTCACAATATTACAGTTTTTACTGTATTTTTTTTTTTTTTATAAATGCTTGGTGAGCATAAGAGACTTTAAAGACTTTTAAAAATCCCCAACTTCTAAACAGTTTTTGGCTGCTATCAGTTTGCATTTGTTCTTAGCCCTCACTCTCTCATTGTCTTTGTCCAGATCTGTTTCACTACAGCAGCTCTTGTGTCAGGACTCTGAGGAACTCTTATCTGCAGGAGTTTCTGTTCCTCTCCAGGAGCGTGTCAATATCAGCAAAGTGTCTGCAGCGGACCATCTCATGCTGCTGAGAAAGGTTACAACAGCTCAAAAAAAGAGGCACGAAATCGTTAAACAGTTCCATCTGGCAGCTATAGCCTCTTCCCAGAATGCTCGAGGGCAGAGTCAGAACTATTTTGATTTTTATTTCCTTTTTCTATTTCTAGAGGTAAATTGTATTGCTGAGAGGTTGCTCAGGAGACAAGTTCTCAGTTATGTTTCATATAACTATCAACTTTATAAGATATATAAGAGATATATCTCGTTTGAAACTCGAGAAAATGTGAAATTTCTTGGGTCTTCATATGGGGAGAAAATCAAAAGTCTCCATTTATTTGCTATTGATCTCACTGACGTGAAGAGAAATCTCATAAAAAGAAATCTTTAAAGAAATAGTTCATCCAAAAATGAAAACTAACTGGTGAAACAGTTATTTGACCCTGTTCTTTGAAACAAACTTTCAGTTTGTGGAAAATAATTTGACTTTCCCGTTTCCCTGAGGCTCAGTTTCAGTTTCTTGCACAGACTGATTGTTTCACTTCATAAGACCTCAATATATAATCAGGAGTCACTGGTATTAATTTTGTGCTTTTTTTGACTCTCAAAGTGACTAGCGTTAACTTGCATTTTATGAATCAACAAGGGCCGTGGTTTCAGCTAAAAATCTTCTTCTGAAAAAAAAATCATCATCTTCTACTGAAAAAAAAAACAAAAAAACTTGCATACATCCATGGCCTGACGGATATCTGATGAGAAATGTTGCCTACTTTGAAACAACTGTCACTCAAAAATGTCTAGTAAATTTCACAAATAATTACAAAGAAATTGCAAGTAACACATGAAATTTTGAAGTAGAAAGACTGAAATAGCATTTTCTTGTAAAACATATTCCAATTACTGTTTTATTTACAATTCAGAAAAAATCTTTTATTTCAGTTCATATTTATTATATTTTAAGTAACAAACATGTTTTTATGGTTTTAGTTAACGATAATAAACCTGATATATAAATAAAAATATAAATATAAAATACTAAATTCTAAGTTTATATCTGCAATTCTGAGAAAACTCCCTGAGTTGCGAGAAAAAAAGTCGCAATTACCTTATTTTTTACTTTTTTTTAATTATTATTCCATAGTGAAAACGGGCTTTCATTGTTTTCAATGTGAATGTACTGTAAAATATAATTTATTGCTGTGATCAACGCTGAATTTTCAGCATCATTACTCCAGTCTTCAGTGTCACATGATCCTTCAGAAATCATTCTAACATTCTGATTTGCTGCTCAAGAAACAGGAAGACAAAATAAACATACATAAATTTAAGTCTAAAATGATTAATTCATCAAAATGTGCAATCAGTACACAGCAGAATAACTGGAACAAGTTCTGTCTCTCTAACGACATTTCTGGTCACATTCATGAATGCACGAACTGTCAGTGAATTTTCCATATCTGTCTTTCAATTCAAACACAGCCGATGAGGAATGCAAGGTGGTGGAACAAATAACCCAGGTTGCACTGCCCACAAGAAAGCGAATGAATGAGGTTTTAATGGACCCACGCAACCCCGCCATGCACCTTAATCGCTCAACTGCAGTTATGCAAATGACACAACTTGAAGGCAAACATAAGCAGATGATAACAAAACGCCGGAGTTGGGGGATAGAAAAATGAAAGAGTAGAGAAGACGCACAGAGCAAAACTAATATTTAAATGAATCGTTTGATATGGTTTCAAAGAGAATGATTAACTTCTTTTGTTTCAACATGATTCCAGGCACACAAGGGAAACGAAAACAGTCAATCATGCGCAGCTCTCTCCTCACAAGTTATAATGCGCTCTTATTAAGACGCACGTGGCACATTATGAAGAAATATGAGCACCCCTGTATGCACTTAACTCAAATTTTCTGGTCTCTGCTTTGATGCATGTGTGATGATGTTAGGGGGTCACTGAGGAGCCCGTGGTGCAACTGGGCAGAGAAATGGCAAACACTGCGATTGCGAGAATTAATGAATGAAGCTGGAAGTTAGATATATGAAAAATTAGTGAAAACACTTGAATATGTACATAGACAAGCACTCTGCGGAAAACATGAGAAGCTGCATCTGTAATAGACATGCTTACGGTGCTGCATAGTAAAATATGGCATAACACTTTATAATAACTTTCATTAATATGGCTTTAATGCACATTATACTGAATAAGGCTTCAAGGAATAGTTGAAAAATGAGAATTCTTTCATCATTTATTCACTCTTGTGTTGCAAAAACATTCTTTCTCGGAACACAAAATTCCATTCTAATGTCATTGGTTCTTGCACGTCTCATAATTGATCACAACATTGCAAACTTGAATATGCACATTTTTAGCAAATAATAACTTTAATTAGACATGTTTTGTGTGTGCCAAATAAAAACATATAATTAGTTCAAAAGAACAGCACTTACAACTAGTGGTCGACCGATATGGGTTTTTTGACAGCCGATGCCGATATCTTGGAATACAGCGTGGCCGATGACCAATATAAAGCCGATATAATTTTATTTGTTTTAATTAATATTTAAGAAATTTGAAATCATTTGAAAATGGATTAAAAATAATTGTGTAAAATAAACATACTTATACTTTAGAAGACAAAGCATTTTTCACAAATAAATATTTAATAAAAATCTAATTGAATAGGAAGTAAACACTGTAACCAACAGGGCACTCAGTATTCTGGGAAGTTTGTGTGCATTGGTAATCATATATATATATGTATATATATATTAATTTTTTTTTCAAATAAAGCCAAGGTAACAATCATTTTACATACAGCACACAATGAAAATGACATGAATATGACAGTGGGCAAATGCATAAAGCGCAGCATAATTTGAAATTACGAGTTTAGTTTGTCGATCGCGCGTCTCTAGTCAAGCAGAACTCTCCTCCTGTCCGCATTCAATTTGCATGGACCGACCGTCACTCAGAGAACACGCGATCATGCAGGATACAAATGCACACTTCACAAGATCTCAACTAGATTCGACTAAGTTTGCAAGGTTTGTGGAATTAAATGTTCATTAGTCATTCAAAGATTTGTTTAAATTATATTAATGCATATTTGCTGAATGCTGACGGCAAACGAGAAAGTATTATAATGTTTGCCTTTCTATTACTAATAATATTAAAGCAATCGTTATATTACTTTTTTTGTATACATTTTAATTCATTAGTTTAATATTTCTATCTGGTTATTAGATAGAACTGAACGACGACAGCGAACAAGAGGGAGAATGTGAGCACTGTGTGTTCAGGCGCTGCAATCTCAGCGCCGTCAAAATAAAAGGCTCGAACAGAAATATAATTACAACTGTAATTATCCAAACAGAAAAACTGATCGGCCGATGCCGATATTTGAAAAATGCCAAATATCGGCCGTGGCGATATATCGGTCGACCACTACTTACAACTATCTGTCAAGCATTAGAGGCAGAAACCAGACTTACATTCCGGCAAATAAATTGACTTGAAACTCAACTTGTATCAGTACTCTTGAGACTTGCTTTAGACTCAGCCCTGAAAGACCTGCGACTTGCGAACTTGTCTGATTGTTGTTCAGCTGAAGATCCAAGCACTCACCATTGAAATTAACGCCCCGGATGTATCCGAGGAGCTCCTTTCCGTTGATATTGCTCATGCGGGGGCAGAGGCCGGGGTATCCGAAGCAATAGTCCCTGTGCATGCGGTGCAGCGCGTGTGCCATGGCATAAACCGCATCCATCACGAACTGTACCTTCCCTTCCTGCTCGTAACTGGAGTCACGGCCCACCTTCTCCAGACCTGCACGAACAACACAAAACACACATCTTGAACAAACACGGCCTTCTGAGAGCTCAGAATAAGATGTTTCATTTGGAGAATCCACTCTCACAGATGCAGTAATTCTCTTCTTAATAAATTGCTATTTAATGTTTCTCAAATGTAGCCACTCATTGGAGTAATTAGCTAATCAAATCCTCGAGGAGGTGCGTAACAGTTTTGCCTGTTAAAGCAGCAAAAATGTGTTCTTTCCAAACAAATATTTCCTTCCATATCTCTAGAGACGGCAAAAGTAATATCACGCCTGCCGTTCGGAACAAATATTCCAGCTGTTGTTGTGCGTAAATTGAATTTGGCTCTGGCATCTATGATTATTTCTCTTATAATCATCAGAGCGCTTTCCAACTTGGTGTATTTTAGCACTGGATGCCTCCGGAAAGAACTTTCTTTTCCCACTACAGTTTTTGACACAATGAAGGATAAATAAAAACGTGGGCGAGTTGAATTAGCAAGACCTGGAGTGTTCCATTGCTTCTGCTGTCAGCGAGGAATTAATAGGCTCCTGTAAATGAACCCCAATCCACTTTTATAGCACATTCAGAGCAATGGGAAAATTATGCATTTGGTCTTCCAAAAACTAGATGGATTACCCGACCTGAACAGTGTGATAAATACGACACACAGAACAACAGGCCAGAGAAAACTGACTCCCAGTGTCAAAACAAGGTGAACGTCAGGTTTATTTGTGGTCACACCTCCACAATGGCAGTCCATTCACAATCAAAATCATGAGCTATGTTCGGAAAGCAATGCTAGCTGGATGCCGATTGGTGAGACATAGTGGTGAATATTTAAAATAAATAGCATATAATAAACTATAATATATAATAGTATAAATAACATAATAATAAATAATAAATAAAGTAATACAATTATTAATGAAGTAATATAAAATAGTATAAAATATATAATATAATATAGTATAATATAACAATAAATATGTATATTAATATGTAAATAACTATATAATAATAATAAACCATGTATAAAATAATACAAACCTAAATATATTATAAATACATCTAATATAAATAAAATAAAATAAATACATGTAATATAAATCAAATATATGATAAATCAAATATATATAACATTTTTTACATTTTACATGACAAGTTAAAACTAGACTCAAAATTCAAATACTATATGTTTGAATATTTAAAATAAATAACAAATAATATAAACAATAATGATGCAATAAAATAAATATTAAATGTATATATAATATAATATAACATAATATATTAATATTGCAGTATTCAGTATATAGAGAGCTAGCATTCTGTTCTGAACAACCATGAATACAACAGCATTTGGCTTTTGTTTGTTGTAAATGTATTCATTCAGCAGATGCTTTCATCCAAAGCAACTTACAAATACAAACATGAGTGATTACTCATAAGAAGCCAATGGCAGCAGTGCCACAATACACAAGTTTACGCGCTGCCTCGATTCAGAGCTGCAGCTGAGGGGCTTTGAGTGATAATACAATAATCATACAACAATGTCCCGTTTTTATGTTTATTATGGCATGTGTACAGGCTTTTCTGTGTCTCGGCTGAGCAGCAGAGGAAACAAACTGACGCTTATTGAGTTATTGAAGACAGCACGGATGACGGACAGCTTAATGAGGCCAACAAGAGTCAAAATCAAATGTCAATTAGTGGCGCAAATGAAATTCCCTCCTTTTCATCTCACATTTCCCTTCCATCTCTGGAGAACTACAGGTAAAAAGACTCTATAGTTTTGTAGCAGGCTGACAGTATTATATAAAAAGAATGATATCTGGCAAAACGTAATGACTGGCAGTTTGATGAATATGCACAAATGGTCCAGTCTCTGTGTGCCAACATTGAGACAATAATCACCATTCTATATGCTATCTTATGCTAATGAGGACACTTCGGCTACATAATGTATGCACATCTGACTGCATTACTCAAGCCAAGCTTGGAAAAACATCAGTGCCTGTCTTTGTCAAGAACAACACTTGAGCTGAAGCGTTCAGGACTGTTTTTAAAGCTAAAAATAAGAAACAGATCGCTGCATTTGCAAACAAATGACACCTGATCAGAGTCATTCTGCAAAACAGATGCCAGGTGTATCCTTCATACTGTATACATGTATGTCTACAAAATATATAAAGACTTCAAAATTTCAGACACTTTATTTCATGTGTGTGTGTGTGTGTGTGTGTGTGTGTGTGTGTGTGTGTGTGTATGTATGTATGTGTGTGAACGTTTATTTTTGCCATGAGGTTTTTTGGCCTGTGCCTTCCTTATGTTCCTGGCTTCTACTTACTGTATAAACAAATATAGTCATTTAGATAAAATGTTAATATTTTTATGTTTAAACAATTTTAATATGAATATGCATAAACATATATATATATATATATATATATATAAATAC
>NW_015548309.1:4413655-4447048 GCF_001515605.1 Sinocyclocheilus anshuiensis
AACAGGGGACAATTCAATTTTTACAAAAAATTAATAAGTGAAGATTAAATGTGTAAATATGTAAGTACACACCAGCATTTCATTCTCTTTCTAATAGGTACAGTTTCACAACCCCACAAGCATCATCTTGCTCAAGGCATAGTAATATCCAAATATATATTTAAATCCATTAATTTAGCTTGAAATAGCAAAAATACAAATTTTATTAACACGTCTGTTAACACGTTGTCTGATAAAGTACTTAAAAATCCAACCGAAAAGGCACCGTGACACAGAATGATGTGTCTGCCTGCGGCCGCTGCAAAACAACCCAAAAAGCCAGTGCGTCTGACCGGGTTCCAAGACAGCCGATCCTGTTTGCCACTGGGGAGCACATTTCTGAACCCATCACTGCAATTTCTCCAAGCTGATGGGATTCCTGAACTTCAAAATGAGACTGACACTCATGCTGTCCAAGACCTGATGCCCTCTTTCCCCGAGTCATTACGGCTCACGCAGCAGCCCTGTTTGCTGTCAGAGCTCCAATACGTGTTTTTAAGCAGCTCTGATTTATTTGAGGAAAGGCTAAACACATCCTGACATCAGTTATTTTATTTGGAACCGTTCTCCCCTCTATAATTTTCAGCAGGTTAGTCTTTGTGTAAGCGCTCTGCTCGTGGAAGAAAGAGTCAAAGCAAACCAATATTGACATCAATATTAATCGAACACTGACATTTAAATAAATCAAAATATTTTTGCATATATTTGTATAAATATTTCTCCATATATATATTCTTTTTAAACATTTTTTTATTATTAAAAATAATAATAATAGTAGCTTTGTCCCCAGTTTGTCATGTATGTATGTATGTATGTATAAATAAATTATTTATTTGAAAAAACAATTTAAACATATATTAATATAATGGGCAAGGTGAATTAGCAAGATCTCTCTCTATTTCGAGACCCGATGCCCTCTTTCCCCGAGTCATTACGGCTCACGCAGCAGCCCTGTTTTCTGTCAGAGCTCCAATACGTGTTTTTAAGCAGCTCTGATTTATTTGAGGAATGGCTAAACACATCCTGACATCAGTTATTTTATTTCGAATCGTCTATAATTTTCAGCAGGTTAGTCTTTGTGTAAGCTCTTAGCTCGTGGAAGAAAGAGTCAAAGCACGCGTGACACTAGGGACTAGTCTTATTGTTGGTGATAAGACGGAGCGCGAAATCGCATTAAGAGCTGCGGCTGAGGTTCTGCCACCTTGTGCTCTCCAGGGTTTGCTGGGATACGGTTTGCTGGGAAGGCAAGACCGGCTGAGCTCTTGACACCAATCTAACAACAGTCGGATTCATCTCGTCAGCCGGAGCAGCCAGGTGTGGCGTCCGCACAGGAAGTCAGGGTCATGCACTTATTTAGACTTCCTGTTTCAGCAGAGCCACGGCAAGGTGCGAGTCCTAACTGAGGATGCTGGGTTTTAATTAGGACTCAGTCAGGGTAATAAATTACACAGCACAGCAGTGTAAGACTCCATCACATAGATGGAGAGAGCTTATTCGTTACTTTCAGTGCACGAGGCAATACGGAGAAATAAAATAAAAAAAATATGAGCAAAGCACAAAGGGGGAGGGATCTCATGAAACTTGTCCAGCTCATATTACACGACAAAATCTAAAGAACAAAATGAGAGAATATATTTAAAATCATTTTATACAAGTAACACACATCCCCATCTCAATTTCCCATTGTTGTGATTTAAATAAAATTAAATTAAAAATGTAATTATAAAATATACAAAACATGATAAAATGTAAAAAAAATTAATTATAAAATATAAAATAAAACTAAATTAAATAATAACAATAATAATAAATAAATATGAACATTAATGTGATTTACATCAATTTTAAATATCTTAACTATATCATATTTAAGCAAGTATTGTGGCACTACCTTCAATTTATTTTACAACAAAAAAACTAAATAAATAATACAATAACTAATATAAATAATAATATAATAACTACATAAATAAATAAAATGTTAATGTATTACATTATTTATTATAATTATTGGTGTGCTTACTATGATGAAAATATTGTACATTTTAAAAACATTTAAGAATCTTAAACGTATCAAAATTAGACATTATTTTCTTTTTTCTTTGGATTTTTAGGCAAAATATGAACAAGACATGCTTTCATGATGGTAACCTTTAGCATTTATGGTCCCATTTCTTCCGTTCATCCCTCTCTTCTTTTTTTTGTGTATTCGGTGGCACGCTACCGACAAAAACAAAACTAATCACTGCGTCCTCAGTGGCTCTGATGTCGAGAGAAAATAAGACTCATATTTTACCTTGTACATCCGACTACAAAACACCTGAATTGCTTACGACATTGTTGTGAGCGCGGAGAAAATAGCGCTCAGCGTACAACTGGCTGAGGGCGGAAATATGCTAAAACAGGACACTTCGTCAGCGGTCGTGGGCGGGGCCTCAGCAGTATGACGTCAAAAAATGGCTTGATACTTGAGACTGTTTAGGTTTTTTGGGGATTAAAAAAAAGGAGTGAATGCATTTTCATTGTAGCGTGGTTGTGTCCAGACACTGCTAAGACACATTTATATGCAAGCACCACGCAAATTTTGTATCCAACGTCCCCTTTAAAATGGCATGTCACAAAGCCAGAGGATGTTGTAATAAAAGCCAAACATGCGAATTCCAGCGTGACACTGGGTTTCTGAGGGCATAATGGGAAAAAAGCAGCTCCTTTACCATTCACAGTATGACACTCCAAACACGGCATGCCATCTTCAAAAACCCCTTTACTCCATTATGTCTCCTGTCTGAGAAGACTAGCAGTCTTATGTCTGAGAGATCAATGAGTCTGAAGAGAGTGCGGTGATGAACCACAAAACTCTCAGAACAGCCGAGAACATCAGACTTCCGTCATTTTCCACCTGCGAGAGCTAATAGTGCTGTTATCTAAGGAGATTAAGAAACATTTCTTTGTCTTTTTTTTTATCAGATGCATATGGGAGTTCTTTCACTTTTGCATTCTGATCCAGAGTTTCAGATGAAACAGGAATAAAGTGGTTTTGCACGGCACTGCAACAGCACCTCGTCCTTATGTGTTGTAAAGTTAAAGATAGGACTCCTACTCGACTAGTCGCAGCATTATTTTTGCATAAAATGAACTTATCACTAGCAGTTGCTGCAGCTCACGTCGCCTCAAATGACCAGCTCTCATTGAAAATGAAGGACTTCCAGTTGCTTTGTCACTGCAAATCGCTTTCAGTGTGACCGAGATGGAGTGAGAACCAGAGCTTTATGTCCAAGAAGACGAGATAGAAAGAGTTCAGAAGCAGCATTTGGGTTTGTAGGTCAGTCTGTGAAGGGTCTCAAACTACCAAACCACACAATATAGTTTCAAACAGACCCTCAAGGGTTAATATTTTATCCTTAAAGGGGTCATATCATGCGATTTCAATTTTTCCTTTCTCTTTGGAGTGTTACAAGCTCTTGGTGCATAAAGAAGATCTGTAAAGTTGCAAAGACTAAAGTCTCAAATCCAAAGAAATATTCTTTATAAAAGTTAAGAGTCAACCACGCCTACCTAAAACGGCTCGTTCTAACACGCCCCCACATGTCTACGTCACGATGTGGGAAGATTTTCATAACGCCGCCCAAATGTTCACGCAAAGAAAGAAGGCGTAATTTTGATTCTCGCTGTAGTATTGTTGCCGCCGCTGCCATGTCGTGAAGGCACTGTGTGTTTCGTTGTGAAAGCGAAACTACTTTGTTTGGTCTTCCAAAAGAGGACACGACTAATAATCAGTGGTTAAGTTGTATTTACAACACTGTTCCAGAACAGTTCAACCCAAATATTCAGATGTGTGCAGCACATTTTATGGAGGACGAGGACTGTTTCTTGGGAGAGTATAGCCTACAATGCCAGTTTCTGTTTCTATAAAGTGGGGCAATTCCAACTTTGCAAGGACTCACAGCCTGTAAGTAAGTTTTTATATTTAAAGAATTTGCCACTGACGATTCAAACGCGAGTTTTGAGCAGTGTAGAGTAGCACTTGTTGTTTGTCGTTTCTCCGATCACAAATGCAGACATGGTTTTATGTTTACGCAGCGCGAAACGCAACGCAACGTAAAAAGACAGTATAAGTCATTATAATCAGTAATTGCCCCATAACATGCATGTGTCCCAAATTGGTCACACATTCAGTCATTGACTATTCCTTATGTGTTAAAAATTGAAAGATTGTTTAATGTCAGAAGACATAAGGTCAGTAAGATTTTTTTTTAAGAAAAAGTAATACTTTTATTCAAATGAATACTTATATGCTTTTATTATACTTCTATTTAGAAATTAATATTTTTATTTAGCAAAAATGCACTTTTAAAAACAAAACATTGACCAAAGTGTTTTACATTAAGTTACAGTAAGAGGGGAAAAAATAAAAAATAAAATAAAATATAAAATAAAATAAAATATTTGTTGACCAAATATATGTTTAAAAGTTTGGGATTAGTAAGTTATTTATTTATTTTAAAAAATAAATTAAAACTTTTACAATTCAGCTAGTTGCCAAGGCAACATTTCCCATTTTAATTTAGTTTTAACTACTAAAATAACTTGATGTACTAAAATAAAAAGCAAATAAAATTTATAAATAACACATCTATAAAAAAAACCTACTAAAAATGACAAAAACACAACAAAAACAACAAAATTACTATATATATATATATATATATATATATATATATATATATATATAAACTGATTCAAAACATGAATAAAAACTCCAAGAGTATCTCATTGTTATTAAATTAACACTGATCCAAATCAACAACACTTGACAGATGATAAACAGGAAAGAAACAAAGAAACGCACACACAAAGCCGTCCACAAAACCCTATGCAATGATGTGATCTTGTTCAAGCCCTTGGTGCTTTTAAATGTTGCAGAAGACATAAGTAACAACTAAATAAAAGCACTCTGTATGATGTGAAAATCCCCACAATCAAGCAGCTGAAGGGACGGATCGGCTCTTGGGAAAACAGCGCAACGATTTTCTCACCACCCATGTCAACACTAATGCGTATCTGGCGAATTTAGGGGCATCTTTGTGAAGCGTTTTTGATTCTTTATGTACCCGCCTCAAAAAAGACACACCATTGGCTACAGTCCTGTCAGGACAAAAAGGCTCTTTCACATGCAAAGACGCTTCAGCCAGGTAGAAGTGTAGTTTCAAATATTTATAGACTCATTCTTGTAGACAGCGATGGTGCACTGCCATTAGGCTATCAGAGCTTTGGTGATCCTACACAGCCGAGACATTAAATACAACACACGGCTGGCCTTCCATACCGCTGTTTCCTAAATTATACCATCGATTGCCAGCATCAATATGTCTAATGACTGAAGACAGTGAAGTGGAGCTGAAACACCAGGCTCATCAGTAATGAAGTTGCGGATGGTGTCTTGTTAGGTCAATGAGTGAGTAAACAAGAACTGTTAGTTACAAAATAACTTCCACCACAGTTGCAGAAGCACACAAACATGAGCGCCGAGAGCGTTTGAGTTTGATCACGCTCTCTGACGATTTTATTAATGAAAAGTGGGCGGAATCATGACCTTTGCATCATCAACATGGAAAACAATCTGCCGGTGTGGAATCAATCACGAGGCCGTGTGTTGTAGTGACACGGATCACAGCGGCAGTGTAATTAAACAGGCCTGATTGCTTGTAAAGAGGAACACTCTGTAGAGTAGATGGAGACGAGAGGACACCTGGGAAATATATTCATAGACTGGAAGAGTTGCATAGTTATAATATCCAACCGCATATCATAAGGTTAGAATATCCAACATAGTTATAATATCCAACTGAACTGGCACTTAAAAAAAAAAAAATGACCAGAACGCATACTTTTAATTAAAAACTCATAGCACACACAAATATTGGTTCTTTTTTACCCAACTGTTTTTATTGATACTACTGTATTAAGTTCATTGTACTGTTCAATAAGATTTTTTGATGTTGCAAATGCTCCAAATATTTGTTCAAAAATACAGTAAAAGCAGTAAAATTGTAAAATATTATTTCAATTTAAAATAATTTTCTATTGTAATTTTGTAATAAAATTGTATATGCAGAGCTGAATTTTCAACATCATTACTTCAGGCTTCAGTGTCACATGATCCTTCAAAAATCACTATAATATGCTGATTTGCTACTCAGTTATCATCAATTATTATTGGAGCTAAATTATTAATAATTGATCTTAAGATTATCAATTCTGAAAGCAGTCTTTGCTACTACATTTGTGTGTGTGTGTGTGTGTGTGTGTGTGTGTGAGTCTTGATACCTTTTTTCAGGATTCTTTGATGAATAGAAAGTTTGAAAGAACAGTATTTATTTGAAACAGAAATCTTTTGCAACATTATATATGTCTTAACTCAAGAGAACGTCTATAATCAGTTTAATGTGTCCTTGATTTAAAGTATTAATTTCTTAAGGGAAAAAACCAAACTTTTAAATGTACATTTAGCCAACAAATATATATCTTTTTAATTGTTTATTTTTATAATAATTAGATACATTTGAAAAAAAAAAAAAAAAGCACACCTCTCCTCAACAAGGCACACAATAACTTATGTCTGGAGCACAAAAGTGAGTTAAACACTGAGATTTAATATTTAAGGTCAGAGCCTAAGCCTAATTCTAAACAATAGTAACAGTGATGTTACCTTATCAAACACTGAAAGCACTCTATTTCAGTCAGTTTTCATTATTTCATTTCATTTCATTATTTTCAATTAAGCTTAAACATAGTTGTAAAAACACAGCCCTGGGCTCAGTGTCCCCTGATTCTGCACACATGAACAGCATAATGAGTCCTGTGCTTCGTTTCTTTGTTGTGTGACACTGGCCTTGTGGCTTGCGCTATATGCATTAAAATGAGAGAGTGTTGCACACAGAGAGGTTTGCATCAGCTGTGGCAGCCTGTCGATAACATTTCCACATACAATTGGAAGTGGATGGAGGCTGAGAGAGCAAAACAATATCAATTAGACAGTTAAAGCTGTCATTATTCATTGTGCAATCATTATTTTCATACAGAAATGGCCTGTAAAAACCAAGATGCACAAATTAAGTCAGATCTGACACACACAAATCTCTCATATACGCATTGTGTACAGATGCATATATGCAAACCAACATGATTAATGCATTATATTAAAGCATTCAATTATGTATAGCTTTAATTAAAATTAAATTTGGCATTAAAGCATGTCACTGCAAAAAAATAGTATTTTGTGCCACTACAATCTTCATCACTGGCTGACATCAAAATCTATTGTGACCGCTACTCTGACCCCGATTCTTCATTCACTAAAACGCACTGCAAAACAAGCAGGGAAGATCCTTCACGAACATGGTGCCACATACCGAGTAAACAATTAATAAATATTCACTTTTAAACAAATGAAAACATATCAAAGAGTAAAGGTTCCTACATTATATGATAATAAAATATCTTAGATTTAGAGTTACTTTATTTATATACTTTATATTTCAGGAAATTTGTCCTGATTGTCCTGAAATTTGTCTAATGTGAGTTTGAATGTCATTTTAGGCAGAATTACTAAATGTAAACTCACAATTTGAGAGAATTGAGAGAAGTAAACTTGCAATTGCAAGATATAAACTCACAAGACTCGAGTCAGAATTGTAAGATGAAAACAGAATCTTGAGGGAAAGTGTGACATAAAAAAGTCACAATTATCCTGTGGAGGAGTTGTTAAAAGTGTGCTGCTCTCATGAGGACTGCTGGGTGTGATCATTTGTTTGAGTGTTTGAAGAAAGAGTGTGATGAAGTTTTCCGCTTTCCCGATGGTGCTGTTGTTGTCTTTCGAGTGCGAAAAACAGCTCATACTGTGAAGGACTGGGACGTCACAAAATGTGAGTGGTGGCGATGTGTGTAATGTATAATTATGTTCATTATGTCAAGCACATTCTATCAGAAGTGGTGGAAGATTCCTAATATAAAAGCCGAGGGTTGCATTCGTTCCTCTGGTGCACTTTTCTAAGGGCACATTCACAGAGACATTGACACTCACAATGGCTTTCTTACTGCTCAACGGCAAATTTCATTTTCCTCTATACTGTAGATTTAATAGCAGCTCTGCTGTGAGTGTTTTATTTCTTTTTGTATTATAAAGTAGGTTGCATTGTGGATTTTTCTTGCTCATTTGAAATAATAAAAGGTTGATGTACTGTGTAACATTCGCATTGCAACTCCATCTACAACTAAGCTGCACAGACATCAGTTTATTAACATATTATCACACACATTTCCATATCATTGTCTATGCAGTATTCAGCGTCAGAGTGAATAAATTCTCATCAAATTTTCATTTTTGTGTGAACTATTTCTTTAAAATCTGCGGCCATGCGTCTCAGCGTTATCTGAATTCAAATGCGGCAGCTCAAGGTGGATATTCAGGCTCTGTTGACCGACACAGTCATGGTGACTTTGTTAGTCTGACCCTGGTTTGTCTGGGCTCATTTTGTTGGGTGAGGTCGCAGGACTGTTGCAGTCTCTCATGAACAGTGATGCACTCAGGAAGACGAGATCTTCTCTGTGTCATGTGCTCTTGCTGCCCTCAAATTAGCACAGTGACTCACGACACACACTGAGCTTCCTTTCCATCTGACCAGTGTGTGTGTGTGTGTGTGTGTGTGTGTGTGTGTATCGACTGGCAGCTCCAGGCTGAAAACAGATTGGTTCCCTATTGTTGTTACAACATTCCCCCCGGCATACTGTATCAAAACAACTGTAGAGATCAGCCCATATCATTTTTTTAAACACTAGTTATTGGTAATATTTTACAATAAGGGTTCATTCATTAACATTTAACACCATGCACTAGCACTATAGGTATCATTAGTTAAAAATGAACAACTTTATTGCATTTGTTCATCTACGTTCATGTTAATTTAAAAATATGCTACTGTTCATTGTTAATTCATCTTCATTCATAATATATGAACTGAATTACATAATTAATGTTAGTTAAAATAGTACTAGCATATAAATAATTCAACATGATCTAAGATTAATGAATGCTTTAAAAGTATTGTTCATTGTTTGCATATGTTAGATATTGCATTAACTAATGTTATTGTATAGAACATTTTATTGCATAGAACATATTTCTGCTTTTTGACACATTAATCAGTAAAAAATCACTACAACAACAAATGCACTATACATTTAAAAAGTATTGTTATTGTTATTAATTCAAGATGTAAAGGTTATTATAAATAAAATGTTATTTATTTAATATTTTGTTATTATTAAAGATTATTTTTAATAATAATCTTTAATAATAACAAATAATAGTCATAATACTATTAAAACTTTCAACTCTATGATTGTTCTTGTTGTTGTTGTTGTTGTTGTTCTAAATTAAAACTTTCAACATTATTATAAATTACAGTTTATAAGAAGTTTTGCAATCCAAATGTTGGCAAATTTATCTTTATTTCGTAACTATGAGTAAACTATTTGTTAGTTTCTCTGTCTATGTAAACATGCAGCAGAAGGACATGGAAGCGTGCCAAATATTTTGAGTCTATCGGATGTTTACGGTTACTTTACCAAACAAGTTGTAATTATGTCAGAGAAACTAGCAGAGTTAATGTACTCATAAACATGCGTTCTGTTAAATTGTGTGGCGCTCTGTCTAGTCGCTTTTAACGCAAGAATGTGTTCCGTGTAAACGGCCCCCTAGACTGTCACATGTGGCCTCTTATAAGACAGGAGAGAGGAAAGAAAGGTGCGATGAAGTCAGACACTGGAAACGGTCCAAATGTCACCCAGACGTCTGTCTGAAGGCTTACGGCGGGAACACACTTTGTTTGCATTGACTGCTCAAGCTGGGGCACCTGACAGCCTCACAGAGACGTGTCACTTCCTGTCCACTGAAAGCACTGCATTCAGGCCTCGCTTCAAACCTTTTGTTGCATTTTCTTTTTAAAGGAGTAGTTCACACAAAAATTAACATTTGCAGATAATGCACTCACCCTCAGGCCATCCAAGATGTAGATTAGTTTGTTTCTTCATCAGAAAAGATTTAGAGAAATGTAAAATCACTTCCTCTCCAATGGATCCTCTGCAGTGAATGGGTGCCGTCAGAATGAGAGTACAAACAGCTGATAAAAACATCACAATAATCCACTTGAGTCCAGTGCATTAATTAACATCATGTGACGTGAAAAGCTACATGTTTGTAAGAAACAAACTATTGCTTCTTGCTAAAATACAAGTCCATAATCTATAATAAAGCTTCCTCCAGTGAAAAACGTCCATCCTCTCTCACGTTCTTTCACATCAAAATCCACCAACATATTTGTTTAGAACTGTTTTCCCTTGTAAAAACGGTGCTTGATCTGTGCATATTTCTCTCCCGATTCAAATTTTTCACTGCAGAAAGCAAAATGATGGATAGAGGACTCATATTTTAGCCAGAAGCAACGTTTAAAGTTAAAAATGTCTTAATGATGGATTTGTTTCTTACAAACAAGCAGATTTTCGCTTCACAAGACATTAACTGATGGACTGGAGTGGTGTGGATTACTTGTGGATTATTGTAATGTTTTTATCAGCTGTTTGGACTCTCATTCTGACGGCACCCATTCACTGCAGAGTATCCATTGGTGAGACAGTGATGTAAAGCTACATTTCTCCAAATCTGATGAAGAAACATCTTGGATGGTCTGAGGGTGAGGACATTTTCATCAAATTTTCATTTCTGGGTGAACTATTCCTTTAAAACCAACAACCCTTTAAGAGATGAATCGGTAAGCACAGCAAGGAATAACAGATGGAATAACAGATCCAATGCAAACACATCTTACCGGTGCACTTTTTAAGGCTTCCTGGCCGCTTTCCATGCATCCCCAGCTTGCATCCAAAGTTCTCCTCCCAGAACTCAGCGAACCACACGTTCCTTCTGTTATTGGAGAGTGAGCGGCTTCGGAAGTAGCGATCGAACGCTGAGGAGAGAGAGGTGAAGGAAAAAGAAGATAAGCATCTGAAAGAATGGCACACATTTATGTCGGTGAAGTGGTAGAGCATGCGCAAACCCTCGCTGGTATTCCTGTCTGGATGTCTGCGTCTAATCCGTGTTCCCACAGACACAATTATACAATGTGTTCTGACAAAAGTGCTATAATTGGTGGGTCTATTCCAGAGCTGGTGCCTGCAGGCCTGAGAGCCGGCGCTTGAGGGACAGTGCTATGATTACTTGAATGCAGACAATGACCAGAAGGAGGCTTGGATATGCTTGGCGCTATATGGATGCGGTATTAAGTGTCAGAGCGTGATGTCAATTGTTCGCAATGCTTGTGTGACACTATTGGAAAGCAGGAATAAATATCTCTATAAAAGTCTGAGCAATGCAATCTGGTGGAGATGAGAAGCACACTAACTGAACTCTTAAACTGCAATGCAAATATGAGAACCCGGGAATCAGTTTACTATGGCTGTTGACTTGTAGAAAGGCTTCTAAACAGGAAACAAAATGAACAATTGTATGTGTTTTCTTTATAATAGGATGAATTAATTAATGTATACTGAGACACTTTTTGATGTTGAGATGACTGTAAAATATTTGCCCAGTTAAAGAAGGAATGGATTAAAAAATAATAAAATAAAATCAAAATTACTACTTCATGACTTACCATGCATTTTTATAATTAATCCAGTAGTTTGCTATTACTGGATTTTTAAAACTCATTTTATAGACATTGCACTCACAAATTTCCAACTGATTAAATCAATCATTTGAAGTTCACCAAAACTATTTTTCATTAAACAAATTACTAAAAGTACTTACCATGATTCAAAGTATTATTTCTTACAGCTTGATAATCACTGTTTAAAATTCCCTAATATGTTTTAAAGTTTTCATTTTTATTTATATATATATACATTTTTTTTATTTATTTTTTTTTATTCACGCGTGGTTCTAAATATCAATCCTTTTGCTTATTCCTGTTACTAACACAATATGTTTGATCAATTGTCACATACACCACCATTCAAACATTTGGGGTCAGTATAAACATTATTATATACAGTGGGTACGGAAAGTATTCAGACCCCCTTAAATTTTTCACTTACTAACACAATATGTTTGATCAATTGTCACATACACCACCATTCAAACATTTGGGGTCAGTATAAACATTATTATATATATTATTATTATTATTAACTGTTATTATTATTTATGAAAGTAATATTTTTATTCAGCAAGGACTAATTAAACTGATCAAAAGTGACGGCAAAGACATTTATAATGTTACAAAGGATTTCCATTTCAAATAAATGCTGAAAATGGGATAATATTAAGAAATAATAATGATTTCTGAAGGATCATGTGACACTGAAGACTGGAGTAATGCTGCTGAAAATTCAGCTTTGATCACAGAAATAAATTACATTCTAAAACATATTGAAATAGAAACCATTTATTTTAAATTGCAATCATTTTTCGAATTTCTTTTAGCAAATTCAAAAGTATTTAAAGACAGTCTTACTGACCACAGATTTTTGAACGGTAGAGTAATAGTGAGTTCTGTGTTTTCACATGTACGTACCCTCCACCGTGGCGCGTTTGGGCAGGATGGTAATGGCCCCTTCTGCTACTCTCTCCTGCTGAATGACTGGTGAGATCTTGGAGCCCCAGCTGTCAGACCCCACCCACAGGAAATGACCCGTCTGGTTGCTCCTCTTGGCAGCATCCAGCACTCGTCTGCAGACATAAACAATGATGCATCAGCTTCAAACAACAGAACACAGTGCCAGCACATCCATCTCTCACACCTGACGCTGTGCCGTATCTTATCTGCAGTTCAGATAAATGTACGTCAGGAGCTGCCGGCATCTGTTTGCTGTAACACAGCGACCGACTGATATTCAAATAAAGACACGCTCTCAATCCTCACTTATGGATGAGACTCGGATGGGCCCTGGAGATCTTAAGCTGGGATTTCAATGGTCAGCCCTGAGAAGTTCTTGTCCATCTGTCCGCTTCTCACTCATATACTCTATATATATTTTATTGAGAGGGATTTGAGAGAGAGGACAGGAGCGCTGTCAAGCTGCTAGCACATTCTGTCACTGTCAAACATGGAGAGAGAAGCGACTGAAGGCCAAATCCAAAACATGAAATTGCGGAAACAAAAATGTTATGGAAAGGTCTGATTCAGCATCAAAGTGAATGCTTATCATCTAAATATTTGGGTGAATTCTTTTGTAAATATACATTTTGTAGTTGGATCAAATAATGATTCAAAAAGACATTCAGCAACTCGAATAAGTTAGTCATTGATTTATATATTGTAGTCTAGTATTTTTTTGTATCAGAGAGAGTGTTTTTATTTTAATTGTAGTTAAAGTTCTCTGTGTTTTGTCATTTTTATTATTATTATTTTTTTAATTCAGGATATATTATTATAGAATGTTATATATATATATATATATATATATATAAAACAAATAATTGACATACTATTGTATACGTATATTTTATTAGTTGAATTACAGTAGTTTTTACTTTTGTATGTTCAGTTTTTTAAGTAAGTTATAGTCTTTATATTTTTAATGAATTTTCCATTTTAGTTTGTTATTTTAGTAAATTGTTGTTGTCAAAAATGTAAATAATATTTTAAATGCTTTGCATAGTCAAAAATAATTGACAACTCAAATCAGTGTTACTTTAGTATTATTGAAATATTATAATAGTTTATATGTTTTATATTTGAAAGTTAGTTGTTGCTGTTGCATTTTCTGTTTCATTTTAAATTTAGTTAGGTTTCAGTCATTAATTCAAGTAAAATAATTATGATTAATAACAAATGCTTTTAATTATGAAATTAAAAAATATTAAATATGTCAATTTTAGGACCAAAGGATCATATGTTTCCAGTAGATTTTGAATCACTTGTGCAGCAGGATCAAACTCAACATCTCAGAGAAATTGAACCAACCACTTTTACTTTTAATTTTTTTTATGATCTCTTTGTATCTTTTCACAGTGAGAGTCTGCCCTTAGTCAATCTGTTAATAAGCCCAACATTTAACATTTGTTTTCTTCTTCAAGTCTACATAACTTGAGTGTGAGGTCAGGTTAGCATTTGCCTCCAGGGCATTTAAATAAATATTGTACTGCTCAGCAGCTGTCACATCAACAAACATATGCATAGCTGGCAGGAAAGCCAACATTTTGAGTCCGTTCAGAGCCAAATCTCAGCGCACAGAGCAGCACCTCGGGGACTCGCTCAGGAAAGACCAGTGCAATCTGCAGACGCGGTGGAAATTAAAACATCCCTCCCTCCAGGCTCAGAAAGCCTCTCTTTACATCCTCACCAGCATTTTTAATTGCTTTCCATCTGTATGAAGGTGCAGTAAAGTTGGACGATGTACAGGTGGCAACAGAGATAAAGGCGGGAGCGGAGCAAAGGCTGCTGGGAGGGACGGTACTTTCAGAGAAATGTGTTAATGAGTCTGTTCTAGCTGTTCCTCCCTTCTTCCTCGCTCTATATCACTGGCTGTGTTCAGAATAGCATTTTTAATTTACTATATTAACATTTCTGAACTAAACTTTTTGCAATCCACAATGCAGTGCATTTGAATCATGGTTATTATACTTAACTAAAACAAAAACCTTAAAAATGCATTTTTGTTACCTGAAATAAAATTAAAAAATAACAAAACAAAATAAAAAATAAAAATAAAAACTTATTTTATTTATGGTAGTTGACAAAGCTATATTTTTCATTTTATTTAGTTTAAATTTACGCACTAAAAAAAAATAATAAAAAAGTAGACATTTAAAAAAATAATATAAAAGACTATTACTAATACTTAACTAGTTAAAATAGAAATGGAAAATGCAAGTAACAATGACAAAATAAAATAACCTTTAAAATAACACTGATTCAAGTTTCAAAATATTATTTTATTTCATATAAAAATAGGGTCACTACTGCTAAAATAACTCAAAAAGAAACAAAAATTTATAAAAAAAAAAATATATAAAAATGTATATATATATTTATGCTCACACACACAGTGAGATCAAAATTATCTTCATCGCTCAAAATGTGAAGGAATATTAGCTGTGGGTATCCCACTGATCCACTAACATGTTTGTCAAAATAACCAAGGCATTTCAACAAAAAACTGTGCTTCAGAATACAATTAATTTATGAAATATACTTTAAAAACTGTCCTTCTACTCCTGTTAGGATAACTTCGAATAGGACTAAGAACAATAGGCAGTATATAGTATGTACTAAACAGTATTCATTATGCAAGTATTATATTCTGAACACAGCCAGCTTCCTTTTTACATTCCTTTCTTCATCAAGGCACTGATAACCGGTTTCTCTCAGCTGGAGATCTTTAAAGGGATACTCCACCCCAAAATGAAAATTTTGTCATTAATCACTTACCCCCATATATATTTTCAGAATAGTCCATCTGCCATCAGTGGTTCAACCGTAACGTGGAGAATACTTTTTGTACGCGAAAAAAAAAAAAAAATAACGACTTTATTCAACAATCCGTCTCCTCTGTGTCTCTCCGTAGCGCCATTTTGGAGAATATCCGCTGAACGCAAGCAGCGTACGCTATTCTGTGTCAGCCGCGTCGTTATTTTTGTTTTCTTCGTGTACAAAAAGTATTCTCGTCGCTTCATAACGTTACGGTTGACCCACTGATGGCAGATGGACTATTCTGACGATGTCTTTCATACTTTTCTGGACCTTGACAGTGTAATTTACTTGGCAGTCAATCAGACAGTCACAAGCCTCTCGGTTTTCATCCAAAATGTCTTAAATTGTGTTCTGAAGACGAACGAAGCTTTTACGGGTTTGGAACGACATGGGGGTAAGTGATTAATGACAAAATTTTCATTTTAGGGTGGAGTATCCCTTTAAGAGAGCAGTGAACGGTTGGCCAGGGAATGTCTTTCAAGAACAGAAAGGCGACACCTGATATCGTCCTCGTTTGCGAACATGATGATGGCCCGAGCGTTGGGGGTCTCCAGGAGGCGGCGGATGATCTTGTCGAATTCCCCAGGCCTCGGCTCCCGAGGGATCTTCAGAGACTGTGCGATACACACGCCACCTAGACAGAGAAAGAGACTGAGAATTAGGCTTCGTTCATTCTACACACAAGATCCCATTTGTTTTCTAAATCCAGCCATTTGCAAGCGATGCAGTCGGGTCTGTTTATTCAGTGTAGTCAAAAATATGCATATCTACATTGTTTGCCGGAATAAAGACATATATGATAACGATAATTTTATTAATTATAATTCAACATGTACATTAACTTTTGGGGAAAATCACCAATGAAATCTGACAACAACTGTCTCATAAATGGTGTTCCTAAGCACATGTCTCCAGAACGCTGACTCTTTCTATAGCAACTGGGACTTCTAACGGCGCGATGACTTTACCGATTAGCTCTTTTATTCAGAAGGCAGGGCTTCCTTTGATAGAGTGGCCATATTGAGCTTTGCATTTTTCCCCATTCAAAACTATATGAGTGACAGGTCTTGGGTATTCTATAGTCTTTGACTTCATCATTCAGATTTTGTCTCCAGGTGCTTAACATCATTTATTCAAACTTAACACGACAGACTTACAAAAACCAGGTCTTGACAGGCCATATTGAGGTGGACAGAGTCATATTTCATATTTAATGTAAGCTGTAATATCTAAGCCTCCAACCCATCAAGAGCTCGATTATACCATTAACGTCCCGAACGTGGGTGAATGATGGACTTCCTCCTGTTACAGTCCATTTAATGAGTGCCGGCATTTTCCTCAGTGAGCCGTGTCGCTGTGTGCCAAACGAATGTGACTCCTTATACATTCTGTCACAATGACAAATACTAATTAGCCTTAATTAATGCCCCTCACAATGGTAATCACCAATCTGTTGCGTTCATGCCCTCTTCCGATCCATGATGATTGTGAGGTTATGGTGTGCAATATTTGCTTGGAGCTACACTACAGAAGAAACAGTCGTTTAAGTCATTAGCTGCCATTTTTGTGTTGTTGCTTTTTTTATTATTATTAATTTTATTAATATTAATGCTACATTCAAGCCAGATGTGACGCTATGCATAAAATGTAGCTTTGAAGATAGAATGCATTCAAAATGTTTTTTGAAAGAAATTAATAGTTTTATTCAGCAAAGATAAATTAAGTTGATCAAAAGTGAGAGTAAAGACATTATTAGAATGATTTCTGAAGGATCATCTGGTCCTGATGCTGTAAAATTATGCTGAAAATTCAGCGATGGATGGATGGATGGATGGATGGATGGTATCTCACAATTTGGACTCGCAATGCTGAGGAAAAAAAGTTAATTGTGAGATAAGGAACCTGAATTGCAAGATATTAACTCACAATTGTGAATTTATAATGCACAACTGTGTGATATAAACTCATAATTCTTTGAAAAGTCAGAATAGTGAGACATAAACTCGCAATTGCAAGAAAAAAAGTCAGAATTGTGAGATTAAAAAGTCACAATTATCTTTTTTTATTTTTAATTGCTAGATGTAAATTCAGAATTTTGAGGGGGAAAAAAATGAATTTTTGAAATTGGAATTACAAGAAAAAAGTCCGAATTCTGAGTTTATCTCTTGCAATTCTGACTTTTTGATCATATAAATGCAGCTTTGATGAGCATAAGAGACTTTTATCAAAAACATTTAAAAAAAACCTTACAACTACAAACTTTTGCATGATAGTGTATCTAACATGTTTTTGTATTGTACACATATTTGTAAAATACATACCTATCGAATTATATTTACATACCTAAGTTAGCTCACTGCAACATGATCAAACAACGCTGCCTGTTGGAAAAAGTAGCTTGCTACAAGAAAAGCTACTGTTCTGAAAACAGCTAAGCTACTGTCACGCTACAGAACCAATGTAGCGACAACACGGGGCACAGAGCATGTCTTTCTAACTCACTGATGTCTCTCCAAATCTCTTTCCAAATACAGAATGAGGCTTTTATGTGCCATAAATGGGAGAACATCAAAAGGCCAATGAATTAGCATTCCAGAGCTTGGTGGCTTTTCAATACACCAAATTCCTTTTGCATTTTGTGCCTTTCCATTTATCCGGCTTTCAATAGCAGATACAGCAGTCTTTGTGTTGCACAGGGACACATACTCAGTTAAATTGCGAGGAAGAGAAACACTGGCTTTATTAAAGCTCATAAATTGATTGCATGAGCAGACATCAGCATTGCAGCATGTTGCAGGGAGTGAGCTGGAAGATTTTGGGGTTGAGCACTGAGATAAGCAGCTCCGCCTACCGGTGACTAATGCAGAAATTAGTCACTACACAATTAATATGCATGAATGACTGCATTAAAATATGGCCAGTTTATTTTTAGTTCTAAAAGAACAGGAAGAATAACTGTGAAGCCGTCATGCACTCACTTCAAAACCTTCAAAACAATTCATTGCAATAATACTCGAAGTGCACAGCGACTTCTCTAATTGTTTGAAGCAGCAGTTTGAAGTCATTTAAGCAGCTTGTCTGGTAATAAAATGATCCCTCCTATATCAGGGACACGACAAGCTCCAGCGTCTCTGCTAATCTTTAATGACTGGATTTTCACTGCTTTATGAATCATGAATTGTCTAATTGTATCCAGCCTCGCATGTTGCCCCTCAAACACACACATGGGCCTGCTAATGCTGTCATTTATTTCCATTGCTGGGAAACTGAGCATTTTCTTAAGTGAAGCGATTCACATTGGGTAATTAACTTTCTGTTTGATGGCTGTTTGGATATGTGACTGACCGAAGGCAACTATGTACTGTCTGAGACACTATAACACATTCATTCTATACAAAATGACTTTATTAAATCAATTTTATACTTTTTTTTTTACTTTTACTTTTAGTCATTTAGCAGACGCTTTTATCCAAAGCGACTTACAAATAAATAAATTATACCAATTTATCTTTTGAAATATAGCATTGTTTTCCAGATTTTCAACCCCGAAGATGATTTATATATAAATCAACATTTCTAAATTGTAAATAAAGATTAACTGAGTAGGTCTTACAAGAAAATGCTATCAGTCTTTAAAAAAAAATTACAAAATTAAAAAATGTTACAATTTTGAGAAAATCATAATTATGAGATATCAAATCATAATTATGAGAAATAAATTCAGAATTGTAAGATAAAAAGATATAATAAAGAAATTCAATTATGAAAAAAGTTAGAATTATGATATATAATGACAGAATTATGAGAAAATACATTTGGAATTATTAGATACAAATGCATAACTATTAGAAAAAAGTTTGGCATTATGATATGTCATCATTATGAGAAATTATTTTGTTCTACTTCAGAATTTCGCATTTAATTCAATGTGTTACTTGCCATTTCTTTGGAATTATTTGTGAAATTTACTAGCAATTTCTGAGCGAAGTCAGTTAATTTAGAAAAATTTCAGAAATATGATACAATGTCAGAATTATGAGAACATAAATCCGTAATTATGAGAATTATAAGACCATTATGAGAAAGAAGGTTGGAATTATGAGATATACTCATAAAAATGACTTCTTATGTGCCATTTATTTGCAATTATTTGTGAAATTTACTAGCAATTTCCGAGCGAAGATTGTTTCAAAGTCAGTTAATTTTGAAACATTTCAGAATTATGATATAATGTCAGAATTATGAGAACATAAATCCGTAATTATGAGATAATCATAAGACAATTATGAGAAAGAAGGTTGGAATTATGAGATATACTCATAAATATGACTTCTTATGTGCCATTTATTTGCAATTATTTGTGAAATTTACTAGCAATTTCTGAGTAAAAACTGTTTCAAAGCCATTTCTGAATGTACTTTTTGGACAATCCAGTGAATTAAATACTCGTATACCCAAAACAGTGACACTAATATTATAAAACAGACCAAGCTCAAAAACCAGGGCGGGAAGAGTCACTAAAAACTGTCAATGAAGTGGATTTATTGTCAGTCACTCTGATGGTGATGCATATTGAGCTTTTTAAGCGAAATGCAAACATGAAAATCACAAACATTCATCTGGGCTCGAGTCATGAGACATATGCTTAATGGAGATTTGATTCATTCCACATTAGAGCCTGTGTGACAAAGCATGTTTCAGGGCAGTAATGGCAAAGAACTCAGTAGCACAATCCTTATTATTGTGGCTTATTACACCATCCATTAAGCAACAAAAGTGTGCCGTACTTCCTCGTGTTGAGAAATTGAACACTCTCAGAAATTGAGGACCACTGAGGTGGTGAAAGCTCGCCTGGATTTGTCCCCAGAGAGGATTCCCACGCTTCCTGAAGGGGCAGATATGGCAGATATCCAATAACGCTGGATAAAACTCAAGTGCCAGAATGGCTGTTTTAAAATACCCAAATTTAATAAATTTAATGTCATGTGTAGTATTGTTTCCCCATGGCGCTGACCTCCTCCGCTCTCCGCATGAGGTGATTCGGTCGTCAGTTCCTCCAAACATCAAATGTGGGAGCGTTTCTTGCTCATGAAAGCAGCACAGAAGCTTCGGGAACGTGTTTATTCAACATCTCCACCCACACACGCATCACAAAGGTGTTCGAATACAACCCGCATCCACCCACACGCGCGTGCCTGACGCCATGCGTTTCACACCACATATTCACTGCCATTCGCTGCCGATGCTGAGGAATGTAAATTATGTAATATAAGAATTATGTAATATAAAGTAAATTATAGAAAAATAATTAGGGGAAAAAACATTTTGAATTTTAAGTCAATTATGACAAATAAAACTGGAATAATGACATATGTGACCCTGGAGCACAAAACCAGTCTTAAGTCGCTGGGGTATATTTGTAGCAATAGCAAAAAATACATTGTATGGGTCAAAATTATAAATTTTTTTATGCCAAAAATCATTAGGATATTAAGTAAAGATCATGTTCCAAATTTCCTACTGTAAATATATCAAAACTTCAGTTTTGATTAGTAATATGCATTGCTAAGGACTTTATTTGGACAACTTTAAAGGCGATTATTAACTCACAATTGTGAATTTATAATGCACAACTGTGTGATATAAACTCATAATTCTTTGAAAAGTCAGAATAGTGAGACATAAACTCGCAATTGCAAGAAAAAAAGTCAGAATTGTGAGATTAAAAAGTCACAATTATCTTTTTTTATTTTTAATTGCTAGATGTAAATTCAGAATTTTGAGGGGGAAAAAAATGAATTTTTGAAATTGGAATTACAAGAAAAAAGTCCGAATTCTGAGTTTATCTCTTGCAATTCTGACTTTTTGATCATATAAATGCAGCTTTGATGAGCATAAGAGACTTTTATCAAAAACATTTAAAAAAAACCTTACAACTACAAACTTTTGCATGATAGTGTATCTAACATGTTTTTGTATTGTACACATATTTGTAAAATACATACCTATCGAATTATATTTACATACCTAAGTTAGCTCACTGCAACATGATCAAACAACGCTGCCTGTTGGAAAAAGTAGCTTGCTACAAGAAAAGCTACTGTTCTGAAAACAGCTAAGCTACTGTCACGCTACCGAACCAATGTAGCGACAACACGGGGCACAGAGCATGTCTTTCTAACTCACTGATGTCTCTCCAAATCTCTTTCCAAATACAGAATGAGGCTTTTATGTGCCATAAATGGGAGAACATCAAAAGGCCAATGAATTAGCATTCCAGAGCTTGGTGGCTTTTCAATACACCAAATTCCTTTTGCATTTTGTGCCTTTCCATTTATCCGGCTTTCAATAGCAGATACAGCAGTCTTTGTGTTGCACAGGGACACATACTCAGTTAAATTGCGAGGAAGAGAAACACTGGCTTTATTAAAGCTCATAAATTGATTGCATGAGCAGACATCAGCATTGCAGCATGTTGCAGGGAGTGAGCTGGAAGATTTTGGGGTTGAGCACTGAGATAAGCAGCTCCGCCTACCGGTGACTAATGCAGAAATTAGTCACTACACAATTAATATGCATGAATGACTGCATTAAAATATGGCCAGTTTATTTTTAGTTCTAAAAGAACAGGAAGAATAACTGTGAAGCCGTCATGCACTCACTTCAAAACCTTCAAAACAATTCATTGCAATAATACTCGAAGTGCACAGCGACTTCTCTAATTGTTTGAAGCAGCAGTTTGAAGTCATTTAAGCAGCTTGTCTGGTAATAAAATGATCCCTCCTATATCAGGGACACGACAAGCTCCAGCGTCTCTGCTAATCTTTAATGACTGGATTTTCACTGCTTTATGAATCATGAATTGTCTAATTGTATCCAGCCTCGCATGTTGCCCCTCAAACACACACATGGGCCTGCTAATGCTGTCATTTATTTCCATTGCTGGGAAACTGAGCATTTTCTTAAGTGAAGCGATTCACATTGGGTAATTAACTTTCTGTTTGATGGCTGTTTGGATATGTGACTGACCGAAGGCAACTATGTACTGTCTGAGACACTATAACACATTCATTCTATACAAAATGACTTTATTAAATCAATTTTATACTTTTTTTTTTACTTTTACTTTTAGTCATTTAGCAGACGCTTTTATCCAAAGCGACTTACAAATAAATAAATTATACCAATTTATCTTTTGAAATATAGCATTGTTTTCCAGATTTTCAACCCCGAAGATGATTTATATATAAATCAACATTTCTAAATTGTAAATAAAGATTAACTGAGTAGGTCTTACAAGAAAATGCTATCAGTCTTTAAAAAAAAATTACAAAATTAAAAAATGTTACAATTTTGAGAAAATCATAATTATGAGATATCAAATCATAATTATGAGAAATAAATTCAGAATTGTAAGATAAAAAGATATAATAAAGAAATTCAATTATGAAAAAAGTTAGAATTATGATATATAATGACAGAATTATGAGAAAATACATTTGGAATTATTAGATACAAATGCATAACTATTAGAAAAAAGTTTGGCATTATGATATGTCATCATTATGAGAAATTATTTTGTTCTACTTCAGAATTTCGCATTTAATTCAGTGTGTTACTTGCCATTTCTTTGGAATTATTTGTGAAATTTACTAGCAATTTCTGAGCGAAGTCAGTTAATTTAGAAAAATTTCAGAAATATGATACAATGTCAGAATTATGAGAACATAAATCCGTAATTATGAGAATTATAAGACCATTATGAGAAAGAAGGTTGGAATTATGAGATATACTCATAAAAATGACTTCTTATGTGCCATTTATTTGCAATTATTTGTGAAATTTACTAGCAATTTCCGAGCGAAGATTGTTTCAAAGTCAGTTAATTTTGAAACATTTCAGAATTATGATATAATGTCAGAATTATGAGAACATAAATCCGTAATTATGAGATAATCATAAGACAATTATGAGAAAGAAGGTTGGAATTATGAGATATACTCATAAATATGACTTCTTATGTGCCATTTATTTGCAATTATTTGTGAAATTTACTAGCAATTTCTGAGTAAAAACTGTTTCAAAGCCATTTCTGAATGTACTTTTTGGACAATCCAGTGAATTAAATACTCGTATACCCAAAACAGTGACACTAATATTATAAAACAGACCAAGCTCAAAAACCAGGGCGGGAAGAGTCACTAAAAACTGTCAATGAAGTGGATTTATTGTCAGTCACTCTGATGGTGATGCATATTGAGCTTTTTAAGCGAAATGCAAACATGAAAATCACAAACATTCATCTGGGCTCGAGTCATGAGACATATGCTTAATGGAGATTTGATTCATTCCACATTAGAGCCTGTGTGACAAAGCATGTTTCAGGGCAGTAATGGCAAAGAACTCAGTAGCACAATCCTTATTATTGTGGCTTATTACACCATCCATTAAGCAACAAAAGTGTGCCGTACTTCCTCGTGTTGAGAAATTGAACACTCTCAGAAATTGAGGACCACTGAGGTGGTGAAAGCTCGCCTGGATTTGTCCCCAGAGAGGATTCCCACGCTTCCTGAAGGGGCAGATATCGGGCAAAGCCAATAACGCTGGATAAAACTCAAGTGCCAGAATGGCTGTTTTAAAATACCCAAATTTAATGCTTAATATCTCATGTGTAGTATTGTTTCCCCATGGCGCTGACCTCCTCCGCTCTCCGCATGAGGTGATTCGGTCGTCAGTTCCTCCAAACATCAAATGTGGGAGCGTTTCTTGCTCATGAAAGCAGCACAGAAGCTTCGGGAACGTGTTTATTCAACATCTCCACCCACACACGCATCACAAAGGTGTTCGAATACAACCCGCATCCACCCACACGCGCGTGCCTGACGCCATGCGTTTCACACCACATATTCACTGCCATTCGCTGCCGATGCTGAGGAATGTAAATTATGTAATATAAGAATTATGTAATATAAAGTAAATTATAGAAAAATAATTAGGGGAAAAAACATTTTGAATTTTAAGTCAATTATGACAAATAAAATTGGAATAATGACATATGTGACCCTGGAGCACAAAACCAGTCTTAAGTCGCTGGGGTATATTTGTAGCAATAGCAAAAAATACATTGTATGGGTCAAAATCATAAATTTTTTTATGCCAAAAATCATTAGGATATTAAGTAAAGATCATGTTACAAATTTCCTACTGTAAATATATCAAAACTTCAGTTTTGATTAGTAATATGCATTGCTAAGGACTTTATTTGAACAACTTTAAAGGCGATTTTCTCAATAATTAGATTTTTGTGCACCCTCAGATTCCAGATATTCAAATAGTTGTATCTCCAAAATATTGTAGTATACAATACTTAGTATTATAAACTAATAATATAGCCAAATACTGCCCTATCCTAACAAACCATACATCAATGGAAAGCTTATTTATTCAGCTTTCGGATGATGTATAAATCTCAATTTGACACTTAAGACTGGTTTTGTGGTCCAGGGTCACATATTAAGTCAATTATAAAAACACATTTGGAAGATAGATATATCTATATAATCTATATCATAAAGATATAAAGTCAAAATTATGAGAAAAAAAATCATAATTATGTGAATAAATGTGTAATTACATATATGTGTATGTATGTGTGTATATGTCTGTAGATATATAGTCAATTATGAAAAAGTCAAAATTATGATATATGAAACCATAATTATTAAAAATAAATTCTGAATTATGTGATATAAAGTCATAATTAAGAAAAATAAAGTTGGCATTGTGAGATATAAAGTAAATTGTTCCCATGCACTGCCCCGTTTCAAACTTCAAACTGACTTCGCTTCGGTTGGCTGGTGTGCATGATAGCTGTGAAAAATAACAGCTTGTATACCAACAAAATGAACCAAACTTTGACATCAAACACACTTGATCTGGAGCTGTGAAAGCGCTGTAAGTCTTTGCATCAGCCTGAGCTCAGAGGGCCATTTCCTTCGTCCTAAAAAATACTGTTAGTGTTTCTTTTGACGCTCCAACGTGGCTTTAAAAAAAAGACAAGTTTGTGTTTTGCAGCCCAGAGGCGCATTGGAAATGGTATCGCAGAAGAATTTGAAGTGGGGCATCTGGTAGAAATGAGCCTTAGACAACAGAGAAGGACATACAGCACTTCACTCTTGCTTGGTGGACCATGTCTAATTGGATTTTGAGAACAGGATTTTGGTGATTTAGTACAGTAACTTCTCTCCTAACATGCTGTCTTAAAGCAGCACTATGTAACTTTTTCTGTGTTCAAAATTTGCAAAATGTATATAATGAGCGAGTACATCGTGAATTCATCTTCCAAACCGCGTTTTTGTCTTATTCCGAATCACTACGGTACACTTATAATAAGTACTTATATTTGTACTATTGTAGCCTGGTCGGGTCGTCACCGCTGCGGAGTAACACATACCTGCGTGAATCGCCATAGACAAACTTAGAGAAGTAGCTCCAGTTGGAATGTTCTTCCGCGGGATGTGTGCAGTTCTGTTTATTAACCGCTAGAGCGCCAAAAGTTACATAGTGCTGCTTTAACGACTCAGTTGAACAGTGATACTTCGTCTTGTTTTGAAGGGAAAAGCATTGAGGTAATGCTATAGGGTCATGCTTACTGAATTGGGCCAGTAACTGATACAACCGCCAGAGGCTTCGTCTATAGCACGGATCAATTGTCCTCAGGCTTTTAGGGAGTTACACTGGAATCTGAAGCGAGAGAAGTGACCGACAGTGGATTCCCAGTCATTACGGTCTTCAAGGTCAGATGTCTACGCTAAATCCCAGTAATAAATCCTTCTGTCCCATTCGCTTTGTTCTAGACACGGCCCTTTTCTCTCAAGTGTTGTGCTCACTTATCAGTGAATCAGAGGGATTTGTTTTGTCTGAGGAGTTCGACAGACTCTTTCTGACTCGCTGTACGAAAGCAAACCTATAAAAGATGTGCCGCTCTGACAGAAAAATCTCATTTCCCTGTGTGAATCCTAATCAAGTGTCCAACTATTAAAGCAGGCTTAGACTTGCCTGCAGAAACAAATAAGAAACAAACAAGACAGAAAGTCAATACAAGTGTCCAACTAGAGGTTTTCAAGCACACAAATACTCAACATTTGTCAGTAGACATTATTTCATTTAAAGATATAGTTCACAAAAAATTTAAATTCTGGTCATTTTTTCCCCCATGCAAATACATTTAATGAGGACTGAAGTGTTCTCACTTCAAAAAAGGACAAAAAAGCGTTCAAAAAAGTGATCCAAAAGCGTTTTCTGAAGCCATACAGCAGTTTAGCAAGAGTATGAGACCCCAAAAAAAGCTTTAGCTCTTGAACCGTATCTTTTGAATCAGTTCACAAAAACAATATGAATCATACTGAACTGGTTCTCAAGGTCAACTCACTGGAAAGATTAATACTGACTTAAAATTGAGTTTTGTTCCACACACAAAGCTACTGCATGGCTTACGGAGACTGTTAGGATATTTTTATGATGACTTTGCATCATTTTTTAAAACCTGAACGTTTCGGTCACCATGCATTTGCTAGGAAATAAAATGACCAGTGTTCTTCAAAATGTCTCCTTTTGAATGATAAAGTAAAGTGAACTACTGCTTTTAACACAAAAAATAACTACTAAAGAGGTGCTAGCTAAGACAAATCTATTCAAAACCACTAGACACAAGGAATGCAGTTAATTGCAATTCTAGTCCAGCCGAAAATCATTAACATGCATCCCAATCAGGGAAAGACCAGAAAACATGCAACAAAACTACATCTATATGATTTCACTTACAAAAATAACTTTCTCTTACAAGACATGAAAAATTCATTTCCATTATGAGAATAACCGTGCATAACCCCTGCTGGTGCACAACTGAATATAATTGAATATAAAGTGAGAATATTTCGTTTTCAGTGCATATAATAAGACTGCAGTGGTTGTGAATGTGCCGTGACAGAAAGGAAAGAATACGTCAGTCGATTAGCATTGAAACTAAGTTCGACCTCCTCCATCTACAACGCTCTCTACCGTATGCTGATTTTTGGGGTGTAGATTTTGCTGCTCTGTTAGTCTCACTATGCAATTCAAATATTGACATTTTTAAAGCACGCAATATTCTGTCAGGCTTGCAGTATGAGCTCTGATGAGACTGATTAATGAAGAGAATAGAAAAGTGGGAAATGATGTTACATATCATTTAGCAGATGCATTCGCTAAGTGACATAATAAACAAAACTGCAGAGCGATGGGTCGTGATTCATTACGAGCCCTGCATTACTGTTAGCACTGGTTAATAATGTCAATTCTTTAAATATGTATAACTAGCAGGCACAGTGCTTGACAAAAGTGGGAGTTCTTTTACTAAAGGCAAATTTTTAAAGAATGCAAGAAAAAAATAAGGTTTATTCTTCAAGTATGCATACTTTTTTCACAATTGTTTTAAGTGCTCTCACTAAATAGGTGACTCAACAGAATGAAACGCTTCATTATTAGCCATGTTTAATAGTCCAAGAACACAAAAAAAAAAAAATCACAAGTTCAGGGACAAAAACAGCTCCAAATTTATGTCATAATAAGTCCCCATGCTTTGACCAAAACATTTATTTAATATATACATACTAAATTTAGGGTTGGGTACCGTTCACATTTTAACCGGTATGGTACCGGTATCGGTACCTGAATTTCGGTGCCGGTACCCAACGGTACCTTTTTTCGGTACCTTACTCTCTGTGTAATTACAAAAACATTTATTTCAGTGAAAAAATAAGTCCAAAAAATCAATTTTGAACAATAGGGCCCTACAAACTTTTTCTTTCTTTCTTTCTTTTTTTCCCCCCAGAAATTCATGTTTGAATTTTTCTGAAAATCAAATGAAGACATTAAACATTAATTTTAAATCAAATGAAAATTAAACCCTTTTATTTTTTGGCAAACAAACTGAGGTTTACTGTTGAAATTAATACATGGAAGAAAAATTGTGTGAATATTCCTTTAAAACATTTTTTAATAGGTTAATAATTGTATTATTCTTTTTCTACAATTAAGTGATTAATCTAGTTGTAATATTTAATTGTATCATTTAATTGTTTTATTTACATTTGATAGAAAATTGAATATTTAAAGATGTACATTATACTTTACAAAAGTAATACAAGAGTAATATATTTCTGTTACATGTTAAACCGTACTTTTATTTTTGACAGGTTGCCATGAAGTTTCTGTGTGTATACACAGTATGATGATGCTAGTTTTCTCAAATGAAACGGTAACATTCTTGCAAAGTGACTCTCACAGCAGTTCTGGAGATTACGTTTTTGTGTTCATGCCGTCATATAGTGAGACGCAGAGGCCGAAAATCACCGCGAGCGTCACGCGTGCTTCAGTATTTGTGTAGTAAACAAAACCGCGTTTCCACCATTCATACATACAGAGGCAAGCGGAACATGCAGGATTCATATTTAAACCGTTTTTTTGCATTTTAATATTCACAGACACTAGTTCATATCACGATTCGAATTAAGTGGCAGTGGCTACTTTTGATTTATTCATCCAAAATTTTACTAAAGGCAAATTTTTAAAGAATGCAAGAAAAAAATAAGGTTTATTCTTCAAGTATGCATACTTTTTTCACAATTGTTTTAAGTGCTCTCACTAAATAGGTGACTCAACAGAATGAAACGCTTCATTATTAGCCATGTTTAATAGTCCAAGAACACAAAAAAAAAAAAATCACAAGTTCAGGGACAAAAACAGCTCCAAATTTATGTCATAATAAGTCCCCATGCTTTGACCAAAACATTTATTTAATATATACATACTAAATTTAGGGTTGGGTACCGTTCACATTTTAACCGGTATGGTACCGGTATCGGTACCTGAATTTCGGTGCCGGTACCCAACGGTACCTTTTTTCGGTACCTTACTCTCTGTGTAATTACAAAAACATTTATTTCAGTGAAAAAATAAGTCCAAAAAATCAATTTTGAACAATAGGGCCCTACAAACTTTTTCTTTCTTTCTTTCTTTTTTTCCCCCCAGAAATTCATGTTTGAATTTTTCTGAAAATCAAATGAAGACATTAAACATTAATTTTAAATCAAATGAAAATTAAACCCTTTTATTTTTTGGCAAACAAACTGAGGTTTACTGTTGAAATTAATACATGGAAGAAAAATTGTGTGAATATTCCTTTAAAACATTTTTTAATAGGTTAATAATTGTATTATTCTTTTTCTACAATTAAGTGATTAATCTAGTTGTAATATTTAATTGTATCATTTAATTGTTTTATTTACATTTGATAGAAAATTGAATATTTAAAGATGTACATTATACTTTACAAAAGTAATACAAGAGTAATATATTTCTGTTACATGTTAAACCGTACTTTTATTTTTGACAGGTTGCCATGAAGTTTCTGTGTGTATACACAGTATGATGATGCTAGTTTTCTCAAATGAAACGGTAACATTCTTGCAAAGTGACTCTCACAGCAGTTCTGGAGATTACGTTTTTGTGTTCATGCCGTCATATAGTGAGACGCAGAGGCCGAAAATCACCATTCATCCAAAATTGACAAATTCCATGGCATTCTGCGCTATAGAGTAAACTAAGTTTTTATAAATGGACTCCGCGATCCCGTCCGCGTTTTCGCAGAAACCATATGGCCCTAGAAATGTAACCACACTTCAGAACATTAACGAGTTGCAGGGGTGACCTCATGTCACAGGGTCTCTCTTTCGCTCTGTAGCATATGCGCCCAGATGTGTTCTCAAGTACCGAAATCTGGCACCGATTGATTTAATGTGAATTGGTACTCGGTAGTACCGACGCAATTCAGTCGGTACCCTTAAAAGTACCGAGTTCGGTACCCAACCCTAACTAAATTGTCTAAAAATGTATTTAATTAATTTATTTATTTATTTTTAACTTTAATTTAACTTTTTTATGTAAAATTTTACATGTTAAATAGCTACTACTGTAAATTGTATTTTTTAAACTTTCATTTGACTTACAATTTTAATGTAATGTAAACCTTTTCTGTATTTGATAGTTCAGTCATGCTAGAGTTGGTCTGACAAAATGGAAGTTGCATTTTTTTCAGTGTAGAAACTTATCCCAAATTACTTATCCAGTACTGTTTGCGCCACAGTCATGACTCATGAGTGACACCTAAATCATCCATCTTCTCCGTTTACTCTTCCTAGCGATCTGATTTCTGCCTGACAGACAACCAAACAGGCACAAACACAAGCAAACGCACTACCCTGCCGGATTCGTCTGCAATGCAAAGTCACAATTTACTCACAAGAGCAAATCAAAGCAGGGACCTTTGGTTCTTCACATTACTGAGACCTTGAAAGTCTGTTATGTTATGAGAGACACATTCACAGACGGCCTTCATGTGCCTTTGGATCCGTAGCCCAATTACTCTGAGGGATCTTACGAATGTGGACTGTATCAAGAAAAAAGAATGTCACATCTGAAGAGACTGAAACACTGGAGACCATTAGGGTTTGATCGTTGAAAGGATAGAAACAGAGACATAATCGAGCCGTCATGTGCTATATCACTGTGTAGAGCAAAGAAGCTTTCAGAATGTAATACAAACATACTGATTACTAAATACTACTTTAAAATGGCATGTAAAATAATATGCATTATGTAACAACAAATATTTCAAAACCTGTTCACATAGTTCAACTTGTAGATCATGTTAGCAACACTAAAGCCATGCCTTCAATTCTTAGGGAATGCATGCACTGATAAAATGCATTACTTGAAAGCATAATGTACATAAACGTAGTTGCATGCTACTTTTTTTGTCATTATAACATTATAATGTTTGTCATATGATTTCAAAATGCATGTTTAACTCAGTGAGAGGCATCCAAATATAATCTTGAAAATACACTGTAAGAAAACAAATCTGAAAACTGAAGAAAAAAATAATAATTTTCTGCCAGGGCATTATCCGTAAAGTTGAACCCTAAAAATGCATATGCAATTCAAAATACAGGTAAAACACCATAGGGGAAATTCCTTCATATTAACAGTACATCTGCCCTATTTTTTTTTTTCATTTTAATCCAATTTCTTTGGAAAATTACATCTTACAGTTAACATCAATTGCAGTTTGCAACCCATTTTATGTCTATGACATATATTGGAGTGAGAGAGGATATTCAGTGAGGAAAAACTGAAGAAAATAACTCGACTTTATCTGTCGCTAATTTATTGGCTTGCTTAAAACCAGACAGGAGCCCCGACCAAATGCTGATTTCTGAAACAATGATTAAATAGCTACTAGGTTATTGGTTAAATTATCTATCATTAATGACTGCAGCAGAAAAGGGAAGTCATTTCAGAGGTTGAGCAAATTATTATATTTTGGCTAAAGATTTCTTTAGAATTATATGTAATTGCTCAAAATAAGACCAGGTGCATGTATTAAGAAAGTGGCAACCTGATTAAGTAATGAAGGGTAAAAACAAAACATTGAACAGCATGAACAGTCAATGGCTACATAGGAAAATAAGGCTGATTGTCCCAGAAGTGACACTTCCATGTGTCGTTTCTCAAGAGGGGGTTTCGTAATTGATGTGACATTGAATCGCTATGGCTAAGCAGGGTTGGGATCAGAGGTCACGATCCTGGAAACTAGACCACATATGCTGTACATCTTCAGGCTTGCATCTCAATCAGCATCAATCTACCAGCCTGGCTTTATACGCAGAATTCGGATGCACTGTTTCCATGGCATCCAACACACACGTGTGCACTAAAGTACTATTATAAAGAAAGCTCTGAGACTGCCCACTGCTTTGTTTTCATGGACTCTTGGCTTCTTTTCTTCTTGACCGCTTTACTGTCCACGCAAACGCGATCTCCTGCAGCTCAAGCACTCTCGACTTTGCAGTATTCCTTCCGACTATACCCATCTCTTTCATTGATGATGTACAGGCCACATGTTTTATTCCAGCTCGTCTTTCCCATCTACCTCCACGACCCTCACGTAAAAAACATCAATGTGTTTCACAGCAGCGTATATGAAGCTCAGACAGAAGAGAAGACATGCATCACTACTTCTTTACGTTAACCTCTGTCGGTTTCTCACAAGATGAACCCCGCAACACAAACACCACAAGATCCTTTTGCTTTTAAAAGAATGGTTCGCTCAAAAATTCATCTACTGAACCTTATATTGTCACAAATCCATATGATTTTCTTTCTTCTGTCGAGAACAAAGCAATGCAGAATATCCAAGCTTCTGTGTTTGTTACAATAACAGTGGATATTTTTAATGATTTTGAAAGAAGTCACTTATGGTCACCAAGGCTGCATTTATTTGATTAAAAATACAGTAAAAAAAAAAAATCAGCGAAATTGTGAAATATTATTACAATTTAAAATAACTCTTTTCTAATTGAATATATTTTAAAATGTAATTTATTCCTGTGATGCAAAGCTGAATTTTCAGCATCATTACTCCAGTCTTCAGTGTCACGTGATCCTTCAGAAATCATGTTAAAAGGCTGATTTGCTGTTCAAATACCATTTATTATTATTATTAATAATAATACTGAAAACAGTTGTTTGTTTGTTTGTTTTCAGGACTGACTAGAAAGTTCAAAAGAACAGCATTTATTTAAAATATACATTTTTTTTGTAACATTATAAATATTACTTCTGGTCAATGTAACATTGATTAATAGAATTTACTGAAGTTAAAAGTTAAAACCCATGTTTGAATGGTAGTGTATATAAAGGAAGGGGGGGGGGGGGGGAT
>NW_015548309.1:4447068-4463400 GCF_001515605.1 Sinocyclocheilus anshuiensis
ATTTACAATATATTTATAAATACAGTTTCTCACTTGTGACTTTTACTGCCAATCTTCCTTCAAAAAAAAAAATCATAAAAGCACCATAAAAGTAGTTTGAAGTCACTTTATGTTGCCTTTTGTCATTTTTCATAGCTTGGCAAAAGAAACCACAGTCCACTTTCATTATACGGCTCAAACAATCGTCAAATAATCAGCTTTTGTTCTCAGTAGAGGAAAGAAAATCAGATCAGCATACAAATTGGGAACGACATGACGGTGAGAAATGATTTTTGATTAATTTCTCTATTTTCGTGTGAACAATCACTTGAATGCATTATGCTACCCTTGCTTTACCAAGTGAACGTCTCTTCCACCAAATCTTGGTAACATTATACAGTCCTCAAGCTTCTGTTAATCTATTCATGTCTCCCCAGCCATCTGAACCCAACATTGCTACGCTGAAAACCAGCGCATGTTAATCTCTACAGGACACACGCCGTGTTTACTGGAATCCCGAAGCACTGATCCCTGTATGCCAGGACGTATTTGAACAAATGCCATTCTTAGTTTAGCTATGGTTATTTGTGAATACAACAAAGTGTGACCAAGAACAAGAAAAAGCGACCCACTATAGCTGCGCTGGCATTTGCTTTGGTTTAATAAGGTCAAACAGTAAGTGCCAGATACCGGCAGACGCTCCGACTTCCTTCTGTCCCCGTTGAGTGCCGGCATGTGAATTATTCCTTTCCTCCCGCTGATTTCCAGAGCGGAATATGACAGCTCTCAGCCGTCTGAGAAGCACCCAAGTGTAGATTCTGTAAAATCCCTCAAGCAAACTTGAACAAGGGAGATCGATGCACCATTCTGATTGCTTTTGCTCCACTGAGAGAATGAAAAAACCCGGGCAAACACGAGGCAGCTGAAATGACAGCTTTGCACAGCGGTGCCGATGGTCTCATGGCTACTGGAAAAGAGCTCTGAGCAGAGACCGTATGCACTAATTCACTTATAGGTCAGACGCTTCAGGCAATCTGTGATTGTGATGTGACAGTAGTGTAGCCTTAACAGTCACACTACTGTCACGTCAGGTACACCTGTACTTCATAACTGCTGTGGTATGATAGTGAACATTTGAGAGTCCTGGCATCTGGAGACTGTGTGAGATTCAGTGAAGTTCGACACTGTGATATGAAAAGAAAAAAAGTTCATGTTTAGGGCTAAAAAAGTGCCATTTTGAGAATGAAAATTCAATTTGAGAAGGCATTAAGATAATAGTAGATTGAATCACGTTTCCACCATGGAATAAAAAAATAATTTCTCAGTTTGCATCTCACAAATTAAATTTTTTTTTCTCAGAATTCTCTTTACATCTCACAATTCTGATGTTTTTTGTTTTTGTTTTCTTAAATGGGTTTATATCTAAATTTTTGCCACTGAGTGAAAAATAAAAAGGTAATTGTGACTTTTTATCTCATAATTCTGACAATTAAATTCTCCGGGTTTTTTTCTTTTTTTTGCAATTCTGTGCTTGTATCTTGAAATTCTGAGAAAAAAAGGGAGAATTGTGAGATTTAACCTCAGAATTCCTAGAAAAAAGTCTGAGTTATGAGATAAAAGTATATTTTAAAATATTCATATTTATATCTGCCTATTGAAGCACAGTAAGCTAATTTGCAGACTATAGAAATGCAATTGAAAATGATGCAATTGTTACGCATTAAATTGATCAAAAAGTGACAGTAAATACATTTATAATGTTACAAAAAAATTATATTTCAAATATTCAATTCAATTCAAGTTTATTTGTATAACGCTTTTCACGATACAAATCGTTGCAAAGCAACTTTACAGCAAATTAAGTTTCTACAATATTTAGTGGTAGCTTATCAGTGGTGACTGTCAGTTAATGTACATATGGCAGAAATGTACGGAAAATCAAATTCAATTAAATCAATTAAAGACGTAATCAAACAGACGATGAACACTATTAACAGCAATTATTATATGATGCAATCAAACTTATAGCAAAATGTGGTAGTTCTAATAAACACTGTTGTTTTGATCTTTTTTCTGAACTCACATAATAAATAAAGATGTTCTATGAAATAACGAGTTTATGCTGAAAACAACACAAAATATCTGCCAGTGGTGTCAGAAAAATAAACTTCTTTTTTTTTTAAGTTTAGTTTATTTTTCTGTCTCCATTGGCAGATATTTTGTCTTTTATATTAAGCTTAAGCTCACTACATTTTGATTTTTAAGAAAACAAGAATTAATATATTAAGTCATTTTGCTACTCAAGTAAATGTCTTTTGATTTAAGAATGTTGTGGAGACTGGATTTTTTTGTCACTATATTTATTTCCACCTGCTCTGACACCTAGTTTAGCACCTGGGTTGTAATAGAGGATAAATGTCAAGAACCATGTACGCAGAGTGACACAACGTAATTTCAGTGTTGTCAACATGCCAAGTGTTTGTTCTGCCTAAGCGAGTATTTGCTGTTCTCTAAAACAAGCACGCTGTTCTGCAGCTGCCGGCCTAACTGCCTATACTGAGCATGAAGCATTGCTGCTGGCAACACGCGCTCATGAAATACAGACACATGTCCACATTATGCAAATTACATGTTCTGAACACTAATCAATAATTCAAATGATTCTCTCTAAATTATAGAAACAATCGGCAAGCCGGGCGGCGACTGATGTTTCTTACGCATGACTTTCCATTAAAACTGCATTACAAGTTTGGCATTTGAAGGATGAAACATCCGCCTTTATACGAATCACCCTTCCTTTAATTGCATTATTACAAGGACAATATCGCCAGCTACGCCGATTTATAACATTCGACATGGTCTCCTTTACAAAAACAGACTTGCGACGGCGCGGAATCACACATAAGGTAAAATTTGTGTTGTAGTCAAATGTTTAAAGCAATAGTTCACCCAAAAATGTAAATTAGCTGAAAATATACTCACTCTGAGGCCATCCAAGATGTAGTTTGTTTCTTCATCAGATTTGGAGAAATTTAGCATTACATCACTTGCTCAGCAATGGATGCTCTGCAGTGAATGGGTGCCGTCAGAATGAGAGTCCAAACAGCTGATAAAAACCTCAAAATAATCCACAAGTAATCCACACCACTCCAGTCCATCAGTTAACGTCTTGTGAAGTGAAAAACTGTGTGTGAAAATCTTGGATGGCCTGAGGTTGAGTACATTTTCAGCATTTTTTCATTTTTGGTGAACTGTTCCTTTAAGCAACATTACCAGACAGAAGGAAAGTTCACCAAGAAGAGTTCGATCAGACAGCATGGGCAGGCTGTTAAGAGTTGTCAACTAGCCTGACAGTTTGCAGATGAAGCTGGCTGTTTTGTCCACCACCCGCTGCAGCAAAGCGCTGATGGATCAAATCAGGACACTCTCCATGACACACCTGGACGAGCTGCAGACGATTAGGCTTTGCAGACCGGCTTCTATTCAGTCTTCTCAGGAAGGTGCACAAAGAGACGCAAGTGCCTCTTTCTGACTTCAACGTCTTACAAATCCTGCTGAAGATGTTATTGGGCTGTGTTTTATGCTAATTTGAACCAATATTTGGACCAAAAATCAGTTGAAAGAATGTTTTATGGAAAAGGTATGAAAACATGGGATTTAATCAAATGCACAATACACCATGGTTCTGACCCCAAGGCGATTAGAAAAAAACAAAAAAAACAAAATGCAAAATAATGTCCCAGAGCTTTTGTAACTTGTCAAAAATATGGTAACTAAATCAGAGTTTTAGAGTTACCTTCCAGGAAAACATTACCGCTGTACTAAAGGTACTAAACACAAACAGCTTTAACTCACACCCACAGGGTGTCATGACTAAGCAGAGTTTAATTACTTTATGGGCTTGAACAGTGCCGCCGTACATGCTAAAAGAAAGAAAAGAACCTTGAATCAAACAAAATCATATTTTCTTTAATAACAAAAGCTGCGCACCGCCTGCCCTGCTATCATTACTGCTCAATCTGCAGCATCACAGCAAAGAACATTAGATTTTACAGGATTTTCATTGACATTAAAGTTCGTGCAAATAATATAAGATACTCCGAACACTCTGAAGTAGATAAGAGTGGTATTTGTTAGTCTCCACAATGCCAGTGGTTGCCAGGACGTTGCTACGCCATCTCTGAACTGATGAAATTATATTTTACACAAAATGTCTGAATTGAATATGATGAGATAAAAATACAATAAATAGACTAAACATCTTTGTTTTGTCTTTGCTGACTGCAAACAAAACAGCGTAACCAGATTCACAAAAGAGTTACTGTTATGAAATGATTCTCTTAATGAATAATGAACAAAAAGAAGTTACCAATTCGAATTAGTCTAACCTAATTTTGGCCAGATTTATGCATGAATAAATGCATAAATAAATAAATGCATAAATGTGTATACACATAAATACACAAATGCGTTAATAATTAATGAATGTGTACATTTATAAATATGAATTAATAAAATGCATACATGCACAACTGCATAATTAAATACATACATAAATGCATGCCAATATGGCAAGAAAAATCATATAAATACTCTTAATGTCTTGAACAAAATCTAAACTATGTTAAGACATACGTCTCATTTAAAGTCTTAATATATTATGCAATTGTGCTTTTGTGTAAATTGATATTTTTACCAAAAACCAAGACAAAAATACAGATTATGAAAATGAAATTTTGTTGTGCGTGCATTGATAGAATTGTCTACAATCATAAAGATGTGCTTATTTTCAGATAAGCTTGACTAAATCTGAACTGTTGCATTAAATGTTTAGTGAACCATATTTTGATGTTGTTGCACCTGTCCTTCAGGTTTGATGTTGGCATCATAGTTATATTTGATCTACCTCATCTACTTCACCTTTATAGCTTAGGAAAATCACATGTGTCTCATCAAATCTTTTATGGGGGTGTCCACAATGTTCAGAGCCACATTTGACCCTAGCAAAGAGATATGAAGATAACATTGTTTTTGACACAGAGAGGCGGCATATACGCTCCAGCAACAAGCAATCAATGCACAATTTATATCTCTTCCACAGACAGGTGTGGAGCAAAGCCCTCGCAGTGGGGAGAAAAAGACACGCAAATCAAGACACTCAAATTCACAAAGAAAACCAGCAGAGAAATAAACGCTCACACAATCCATCTTCCCATGCTTCCCTATAAAACAACATGATTATTCCCTGGACATGACAATAAAAAAGCCCGCTTCATTAGGCATTCCCGAGCTGAACGAAAGCAGTTGTGATGTTTTGTGAAGGCCAGACAGCTGCGGCTTTTATTAGTGGACCTTGCTGTTTATACGGCATATTCTGATTACATGCACAGAAACCCAGCCTTCAGTGGGTGAAAGTGTTGAAAAAAAAAAAACATCTAAAGTCCCCTTGTAAAGCCGAGTCCTCGGAGTAATCTGTGTTGCCCTGGCTTGTAAAGTCTCTGGGCTGCAAGTAACACAGAGTTGTTACTAACATGACGATCAGGAGCCCTGCAACTCACCTCCATAAATAAACAGCAGATGATGCCGCTGTCCTGAGCCATATCAGAAAAATGTGAGGTCTTCATTTCTGCTTACATTTACAGTTTATCTGAAAGAGACAGACTAAGCGATAGATGTAATGGCCAACCAGACCCAGTCATTCATTCATTCATATATATATATATATTTATTTATATATAGACATTATACTGTGAAATTTCTCAATAAAGTTCTTAATATGAAATTTTGCTTCTTAGTAAATGTATATTTTTTACTGGAAAACAAGACAAACACATTGCATACATATATTATTAAATATACATCTACTCTTGTTGGTTTGACAAAACAGGAAAAAATACCTCCAAGAGCAAAAGCTATTGAACTCGTAAATATGATCCTCCCATAAATAACTAAATCAATATAAGAAAAATATATTTAATTCAAGATATATTCTGTCAGGATGTCTTGAATTAAATATAAATTATATAAAGACATTATTTAAAATGTTTATGTTTATGTTATGTACATAACATTTTATACATTTCTGTCAATAAATGCCTTAATAATGAATGTTATGCAATTTTGCTTTTCAGTAAATATTTATTTTTTTAATGAAAAACAAAACAATAATGTTTAAGATATCACAATAAATCAACCAATCTTAATATATTTTAATTAAATATAAATTATATACATTGCACTATAAAAAAAAATTGTCATTAAATGTCTTAATGTTTTTTTTTCAGTAAATTTACATTTTTACTGGAAAACAAGACAAAAACACTGTTGCTTTGAGAAAAGAGTAAAAAATACCTCCATTTTATTCCCATAGATCACTCAAGAACTATCTAAATATCAAATTCCCAAAATAATAATAATAAAAAAAACAATTTAATTCAAGATTTATTGTCTCAATATATTTTGAATTCAATTATAGACATTACACTGTACAATGTATGTTATGAAATGTCTTAATGCCTTAGCAATTTTGCTTTTCAGTAAACACAGTATATTTTTACTGGAAAACGACTGGAAATACTGATTAAGATGTCATGATAAATGACAGATATAGTATTAATTAAACACATGATGTGCATTTTTGCTCTTCATTTTGTTGCTTTATTCCCAGAAAACCACGTCAGCTACTGAACTCATAAATGAATGTCCTGTTATAACCCCTGCAGAATAGACTGACTTAAACCAGAGTTTTCATGCTGGTCTAGGCTGGTTTGATAGTTTAGTGTTGTGCTGGTCTAGCTAGCTGACCAGTCATGCAATTCAACCACAAACCTTGTTGCTAAAGCAGCTGACTCTGGTGACTTTTCCAGTAAATCAGCACCTAAAACACAAAATGCATGGTCTTTTCAAGAGCGATGTCATTCCTCTGATTATCTCTCTAAGATGAAATAAGATTTCCTCTGTAGCCGTTCTGCTTCAGGCAAACAGATGTAACATTGAAAAATAGATGTCCTGAGACCATTAGAATAATTTTTACTTCATAGAACGATCACTTAAAAGTCTTACTTTGGCGATAAGATGGCATAAACAGCATATGCGCAAGTCAGGCTTTGAAGAAGCAGGTTAATTATCTCACGACGGCCCCTGTAGAAGCACAATCTTCATTAACATCAGTGCCAGTGTTCAGCGGCATGCTGGGATGCCCGGACTCTTGCGGCCCTGATGATTACACTAATTCAATTTCCTGGAAGGCAGCTATTCATTCAGATGTGCGGCTACATTTGGGAAAGCCGAGATGAACGGAAAATGTGCAGAATAATAAGAGATCCTTTCATAAATTTCTCAAAGTCGACAATGAAAATGACCTCTGAGGTCCTGGGAGAGAGACGCCGCAGAATGCCTGATTCTGAGAACAGAAAGGTTCTTCAAACGGACGGCCGTGTCTTTTGGGAGGACTTTCTGAGCGAGAACTCAACTAACCTCTCGCATCAGGAGCCAAGCAAAACACGCCGAGGTCAAACACTCATCACAATCTTTAAAGCAGCAGTCAGAGTCGATGAATATTTCAAATGACTGGCATAAATATGCCTTGCTTTGAAGCACAAGTTCAACAGAAATAGTTCTCTGAAAATAATATCATAATTTAGTTAGCATAAAATACTGACCGGATAGAATGAAAACTATTACTAAGATGAATGCTGTCAGCTATCTTACTTAATAATATTGTTAGTTAATATTTTTTATTAAGTAATATTAACTCAAAAAAAAAAAAAAATCAAGATTTTACAAAAGCTAAACAAAAATAAATTAATTAATTAATTAAAATTATATTAAGTAACTTTCACCATTCTTGATATTCAAACTACAAGATGTGAGACAACCAACTTATTATTATTATTATTACACTTTCTTGGTGCTTTTTTGTTTTTTTTTACAGCTTGACAGTATCTGTCCCCACTCACTGTACAGAGAAGAACAGCTGCTTTTCTCCTTTTTGTGTTCCCCTTATGAAAGAAATGCACAATTGTTTGAAATGACCTATTCCAGACCGATTCTGGACTTTTACCACATTGAACTGGATGTGATTCACACCCCTCAACAACACTTCAACACATCCCAGGAATACAGCTTACCTTTGGAAACCAATAACCAATTTTCATAAAGGGTTTAATCTCTCATTCGACAAAACCTGGCCGAAAGGAAAACACAACATCCTGTTACTGCACTTTCCCATAAGCTGCTTTATCTTTCTCCACAAGAATCTCAAGGAAAGGGATTTCTCACATTCTCTCGCATTGGCAGAATGCAAATGCCGTTCTTCTCATGAATATGTACGATGGCACCAGCAAGACCTCGTTTGAATAAATTCTTTCTTTTAACCTGACGGACGAACAGGCCATCTGAGTACGACAGGTCTTCTCATGCCGTTTGCCCTCTTGATCACGTGTCGGGAGTCCTTCAGTGATGCACTTCAGCTCCAATGGATCAAAAATACGCATGTGTACTGCAGCGAGAATTAAAGATGTGCTTCCTTTCAAGTGAGTGGTTAAATCACTTCCTCTCAAACTCTCACGGCCTCTCTTTCTCATTTTCTGAATCTCAGTCAGTCCTTTATAATCTCGAACTAGACAATTCTCTGTTTTCTACACTCATTACAGTATTAAGAAATAAGACAAAAAAGAAATAAGAATTGCATAGCAACCACCAAGAACATCCTAGCAACTGCATGGCAACCATTATATTATTAAATTAATTTAAATCACATAAATTAAATATGCAATAAAAATGAACAAACTAAAAATAAATGTAATAATTAAATGACAATATAATACATTATAAACATATAAATTATATATATTCCAGATACTCTAACATTACATATTATATAATATTAGAAAAGTATTAAGAAATAAGACAAGAAATGCATACAAATTGCATAACAGCACCTTAGCAACCATTAGCAACACCCTTATATAAACCACCCAGAATACCCTTGCTATAGCAGCACCTTAGTAACCAACAAGAGTACCCTTGTAAATGCTTAGCAACACCCTAGCAACCACCAAGAATAGCAACCGCATTGCAACTTCCTAGCAACCACCCAGAACACTTTAGCAACCACAAAGCAACAACCTAGCAACCACCCAGGACACCCTATCAACCATTTAGAATACCCTAGCAACACCCTAGCTACCTCTTATAAACACCCTAGCAACCATCAAGTATACCATTGTAACTGCCTAGCAACGCCCGAGCAACCACCAAGAATAGCAACTGAATAGCAACATCCTAGCAACCACCCAGAACACATTAGCAACTGTCAAGCACCACGGAAAGAATAACACCTTTGCAACACCCCAGCAACCCACTAAGAACACCCTATTAACTGCCTAACAACCTTCCTAGCAACACTAGCAAGAAATTAAACCCTATTGTTAGGACCATTAAGATTTGTTTAGCAACAATTTTTTACATTTATATTATCATTATTTATTTTTCTTAACTAATACATATGAATTATGCATTTATATCTAATCTAAATTGTCATGATCATTTCTATAACAATATCACACACTCCTAGTATTCAGAAACCTCTGGTAACAAAATTCCAGCCTACTATAGTGCAGAAAAAGACGTATTCAAATTAAAAAGTGCCTAAGAAAAATATACGCAAAGTAAGCACATGTGATGGTATTGTCCATAAAACCTTTATTTTCTGTGATGAGACTATACATGCCATATGCATGCCATATTTTTTTCTGAATATTAAATAAAAGACTTCCTTTTTTTGTGAGGAAAATTATAACTTTGGCACAAACACCTCATTTCTTTATGACTTTCTCCCAAAACTCATTGTAACCTCTTCCTCTTTAGAAAGCTGCGAGCGAGCGCATATGATCCAGTGGCTTTGGCATCAGAAATGTGTACTGGCCCTGAAAAAACAGAGCGAACCCAAGCCTGCCAAAACCACAATCACTACCACTGGCTCTCTGCAGACTACAGATGCATGCAGAGCTGAACCCTGTCCGCTGTGCACATCCCTGCCAGCTTTTCAGCCAGATCGGAAATTAAATTTTAATGAGTGACATTTGGAATTGATGACATCATGAATGGAATTTACACACACACACACTCTCTATAAATCTGAAATGTCAGCAGGTCAGAATGTGACTTTATGTGCTTGTTTATTTGGGACTGTCCATCTGAAAAACACACACCAGGGAGATGGACGGGACACTCTGTCATGGATACAACCACCGATGAGTGACAGCACTAAGGATGTCTGCTGGCAAAACTTATATCAACAGAGTCAAAGTTCATATCTAGAGCTTTAACACACAAAAAACAACAACAGCAAACCAGTAAAAATTACCAGTAAATATATTCTTAAATGTACTTGTGAAGCAAAATTGCTAAATCTTAAGACTAGTTTTCAGGAATATATCATGAGTTAAGTTTATTTATCTTACCCCAATTTGGCAAAGACACCCTATATATCTCACCTTGAACGATTCAACCCAGAACACACTAGCAACAGCATAACAACAACCTAGCAACCACCCAAAACATCCTAGCAACCGCATACTGTAGCACCATATTAGAAACCACCAAAAACACTATTAACTGTCTAGTAGCCTTTTAGGAACCACATAGAACACTCTAGCAACCTTCAAACACCCTAGCAACCGCATACTGTAGCACCACCCTAGCAACCACCAAAAACACCCTATTAATTGTCTAACAACCACCTAGAACACTCTAGCAATCTCCAACCACCAAGAACACCCTAACAACTGCATAGCAACAGCCTAGCAACCACCGAGAACACCCTAGCAACACCATACTGTAGCACCACCCTAGCACCAACCAAAAACACCCTCTTAACTGCCTAGCAATGTTCTAGCAACCACCCAGAACACCCTAGCAACCTCCAAACACCCAGAACACCCTAGCAACTGCATACTGTAGCAACACCCTAGCAACCACCAAAAACACCCTATTAACTGCCTAGCAACCTTTTAGTCCAAGACACTATAAGACATGTTAGAAGTCTAACAGTTTAACAGTTAGAAGTTTTTTTAGATATCTTTAGTGAAAAACAAAAGCACAGATTAAGATATCTGTATTAATTTAATGATTGAACAGTGTCCATTTTTTCTCTCTCTCTTTAGTGTTTGCATGTATAATCAACCCCATTTAATTCACTTCCTATTCAAGCTACTGTTATAAATTAGCAGACTTTTCCCACCTTAAACAGACATCCTCTCAGTTCTCCAGCTCAGTTTGACACTAATGTGCTAAATGAATATCATTTAATGTGGCTGTAATCACCTCCATCAATTTGATCGCAGAGTCTAATAATGGCTCCGGTCAATGACTCATACGTGCTCTTTTATTTACTCCTCTCTCATATTTCTGCAGTATATAACCATATCTGACACGCCGCTCTGTAATGGGATACAGAATGATGCTATTAGACGCCCCGGTGACCTGCGTGCCAGATTTTCTTCCAAATGTTTAATGGGTCATTCTTGTTATGCAGAACCTCTTGAAATCTGAATGAATGTTTGTGCTGTAATTTAAGGAAGTTTTTTTTCTGTAAAAAGGCTTTACTGGACTGCCATAAAACAGCTACTCAAGCTCAGACACTACTTAGAGGATAATGTCATTAAGGAACCGACAATTAAATTAAATGATTGATTGATTGATTGATTGATTGATTGATTGGACATTCATTCAATTCACCAGTCCAATACACAGTTTGCAAAATCTGATCAGTCTTTTTATATGAAACTAAATAAATGACAATAAACAGAAAAATATTGCACAAAAGTGGTAGGTGAATAGGATATCAGTAGTCATAAAACAGAGAAGAAAAATTTTAAATACATACTGTATGTAAAATTCTAAATAATATATACAGCATATATATCTATATATATATATATATATATATATATATATATATATATTATGAATAGTATTACATATCTTTATGTAAAAAACAAACGCATACATGACAGGGACAAAATTATCTGCACAGAAGGAAGGATCCAAGTGGTTTGTTATTAACTGGTTTGTTTTCTTGTTAACCTTGAAGGCTGATTTTTGTAGTCCCAATCACGACTATTTCCAAGAGGACAGATAAATTAATTTAAAGATCACTGTGAGTTTTTAGCATTCTTGGGAGAGACACAAGGCAAAGGTTACAGAGATGTTTTCTTTAATTGACAACACCATCGGCCCAGTTATTAATGAGGCCAGTGCAGTATGTTGCGGCGAGATGGAAGACGGTGCCCCCACCCTAATTACAGCTCTAAGGTTCTTCTCAAAAGCCTCTCAGCGGGATGATTAATTCTAATCACCAGTCCTTTCCTGCGCCCTCCGCGATGAGCTCATTACGTCACCAATATGACTGCAAAGCTCCAACATCCCGAGCTGAAAAGCTGAGAGTACAGGAGCCAATCAGAGCAATGGACCACATACTTAACCAGACAATTACTGGACTTCTTGAAACGACTAGCAGATGGAACTCAAACTGACTCTAATTCGACTATGAACCAACGGGCGATTGAATGACATTTCTAACTGATGACAGGCTATGTAAGGTGTAAATGTTTGATGACTGCAGTTTCCACAATTTTGACCACTAAAACTCTTTCAATGACACTCAGGTCCAACAGAAGCCAGCCTCACAATGGATCACTCACTGATCTGAAATCAGACACAGTTTTAGAGTGGTAATATGTCAATAATAAGTCAACATTCCAAAACCTAGTGCACTGACTACCTGTCTACACAGATAGCTGCCATCCATCCATCCGCCCGCCCATCCATCCATCACTGTTTATCTATCAATCTGTCTCACTCTCCTGTCCATCCATCCATCTACCTATCTGTATATCTATACATATGAACATTTCTCTGACTTCATCTGCCATGTTGGATGGAGTTTTTTAACTGAGCTTTGGTGCAATGCATTCTGGTATTGCCTTTACCACAAAGAACACATGCAATGTTTTATTATTTTGGCCAAAATGAGCTATCTGAGGAGGTTCCTACCTTTTGGTACAGCCTTCGAGATCACAGTATACTTATGACGCCTTAAAATGATGTCTGTTGTGTTTTGGAACACAAAGACTAACACAGATTTGTTTGACTGTGCAAAGGCTTTTTGCAGAGACAGCTTTTGGTTGTTTAGCTCATTAAGACATCAAAAAGGCCCACTAAAAAGGTTCCTACCTTTTGGTACAGCCTTCGAGATCACAGTATAATTAAAATTATGTCTGTTGTGTTTTGGAACACAAAGACTAACACAGATTTGTTTGACTGTGCAAAGGCTTTTTGCAGAGACAGCTTTTGGTTGTTTAGCTCATTAAGACATCAAAAAGGCCCACTAAAAAGGTCAGAGAACCAAAAAAAACGCTTAACTTTCCTGACCCTTAAAATGAGGCCATGTAACATCGCAACATCGAGCTCATTGTAACATTCCGACATGTATTAGGATGTCATTTTCTGATTTCCTAACCAGCACACTCATACATCACACTTATCCTGCAGGCGCCATCAATCTGAACAATACATCACCTCAGTCGCTGCTTCAATGATGGCTGACACATAAGTAAATCAACAGAGAAGAGGACAGTAAACAACGGTTGGACAGACGTGTGTATCTCAAACCCATAAAGAGGGGAGTGTTGTAGTCTATTCAAAAAAAATTGCTGCTGCCTGCAACGAGAGAGGAAACTTTCTAAAGGGCGCAAGAGCAGAGCTGACAGAGATAATGGTCTGACTCTCACATCACATCACGGCATGAGACGAGGAGAAAATCAGACAATAAGAGCTTGTCATTTCTCTGGCTGTGCTTGGTTCATGTCTTGCACTCCAGGCATGACATAGAGATGAAAAACGTGAAACCAGTGACAAAGTCCTATGCTTTTTGGTCTCGCCCCAAACAAGAGGGTCTTCAGACCTGATTACTGAGCTTGCATCTTCATTTGAGCCCAATAAGGAAGACTCAACCTTACAGACTTTAAAGAAATATTAAGACATTTAGCATAATGTCCCAGATGCACTTTTGCGCTCCAAAAAGGACAAAATGCACCATCCCAGTATTATAAAAGTCATCCACATGACTTGAGAACTATACTGAAAGTCATCTGACTATGGGCCACTTTTATTGTGCTTTTGGTCAATTTTTGAGCTTGAAAATGTCCAGAGAAGAAAGAAAGAACAACATGAGCATAAAATCATCAACTATCCCTTTAAGAGCTTCAAGATTTTCCCATTTGGGAAGATTCAACCATTCAGACTTCCAAGAAATACGAAGACATTTAGCAGAACGTCCCAGATGCTCTTTTTTCCATTTACAAAACCCTGGACCACAAAACCAGTCATAAGGGTCAATTTTCAGAAATTGAGATTAATACATCATCTGAACGCTGAATAAATAAGCTTTCCGTTGATGTATGGTTTGTTAGGACAGGACAATATTTGGCCGAGATACAACTATTTGAAAATCTGGAATCTGAGGGTGCAAAAAAATCAAAATACTGAGAAAATCGCCTTTAAAGTTGTCCAAATTAAGTTCTTAGCAATGCATATTACTAATCAAAAATTAGGTATTGCCTTTACCACAAAGAACACATGCAATGTTTTATTATTTTGGCCAAAATGAGCTATCTGAGGAGGTTCCTACCTTTTGGTACAGCCTTCGAGATCACAGTATAATTAAAATTATGTCTGTTGTGTTTTGGAACACAAAGACTAACACAGATTTGTTTGACTGTGCAAAGGCTTTTTGCAGAGACAGCTTTTGGTTGTTTAGCTCATTAAGACATCAAAAAGGCCCACTAAAAAGGTCAGAGAACCAAAAAAAACGCTTAACTTTCCTGACCCTTAAAATGAGGCCATGTAACATCGCAACATCGAGCTCATTGTAACATTCCGACATGTATTAGGATGTCATTTTCTGATTTCCTAACCAGCACACTCATACATCACACTTATCCTGCAGGCGCCATCAATCTGAACAATACATCACCTCAGTCGCTGCTTCAATGATGGCTGACACATAAGTAAATCAACAGAGAAGAGGACAGTAAACAACGGTTGGACAGACGTGTGTATCTCAAACCCATAAAGAGGGGAGTGTTGTAGTCTATTCAAAAAAAATTGCTGCTGCCTGCAATGAGAGAGGAAACTTTCTAAAGGGCGCAAGAGCAGAGCTGACAGAGATAATGGTCTGACTCTCACATCACATCACGGCATGAGACGAGGAGAAAATCAGACAATAAGAGCTTGTCATTTCTCTGGCTGTGCTTGGTTCATGTCTTGCACTCCAGGCATGACATAGAGATGAAAAACGTGAAACCAGTGACAAAGTCCTATGCTTTTTGGTCTCGCCCCAAACAAGAGGGTCTTCAGACCTGATTACTGAGCTTGCATCTTCATTTGAGCCCAATAAGGAAGACTCAACCTTACAGACTTTAAAGAAATATTAAGACATTTAGCATAATGTCCCAGATGCACTTTTGCGCTCCAAAAAGGACAAAATGCACCATCCAAGTATTATAAAAGTCATCCACATGACTTGAGAACTATACTGAAAGTCATCTGACTATGGGCCACTTTTATTGTGCTTTTGGTCAATTTTGGAGCTTGAAAATGTCCAGAGAAGAAAGAAAGAACAACATGAGCATAAAATCATCAACTATCCCTTTAAGAGCTTCAAGATTTTCCCATTTGGGAAGATTCAACCATTCAGACTTCCAAGAAATACGAAGACATTTAGCAGAACGTCCCAGATGCTCTTTTTTCCATTTACAAAACCCTGGACCACAAAACCAGTCATAAGGGTCAATTTTCAGAAATTAAGATTTATACATCATCTGAAATCGGAATAAATAAGCTTTCCATTGATGTATGCATTGTATAATTTACAGTGACAAACCGTAAATTGACACTCCCAGCATTCCCTGCATGACACTTCATATTTTATGTTTTTTTTTGTTAAAATAACATGTTTCTTCTTAGTTTTTTCTTATCAGTTGTGTACATTAGGGTTTAATCTTATATCTAATGTTGTTAAATTAATGTTTATTTAATTATTTCAGTATCATGTGTGTCACCATGATGGGGTTTAGTGTTCGTGTGAATGACAATGTGCACCTTCTATATATAAGTACTGCCCTCCTCAGCTCGTAGAAAAGCTGTTTGTGATGAGCTTTGGTTCATCATGTGACTTTCTCATCACCACCAGTTTTTGGTGGTTATCAGTCCATTACAATGGTTCAAAACAGATATTAACACTTCAATATGTTGGTTTATTAACATTACATCAGTTAATGAAATACG
>NW_015548309.1:4463544-4466844 GCF_001515605.1 Sinocyclocheilus anshuiensis
AGTGTTCGTGTGAATGACACTGTGCACCTTCTATATATAAGTATTGCCCTCCTCAGCTCGTAGAAAAGCTGTTTGTGATGAGCTTTGGTTCATCATGTGGCTTTCTCATCACTACCAGTTTTTGGTGGTTCTCAGTACATTACAATGGTTCAAAACAGATATTAGTACGCCGAAATACGGTATTTTATTGTGAATTTAAGTTAAGTCTGTAAAACCTAAAATGTTGTTACCATATTTTTTACGGTGAAGTTCTGGCAACCACAGTTGTCACAGATTTTTTTTTTTTACAGTGTAGGAAATTTACTAAATATCTTCATGGAACATGATCTTTACTTAATATCCTAATGATTTTTGGCATAAAAGAAAAATCAATAATTTTGACCCATACAATGTTTTTTTGGCTATTGCTACAAATATACGCAAGCGACCTAAGACTGGCTTTGCGCTCCAGGGTCACATATGACCACATTTATGGTGCTTTTGGTCAATTGGAGTTTGAAAATGCCCACAGAAGAAAGTACAACATGAGCATAAAATCTTCAACTATCACTTTAAAGATTCAAGATTTTCCAATTCTACCTGCATCACTGAACATTAAGATCTGGCAACCCATCTGATTTCACTTTCCTACGGTTTTTGGTCTCGCCTCAAACATGATGGGCTCCAATCCTGATTATTGAGCTTGCATCTTCATTTGAGTCCATTTGGGAAGATTCAACCATTCAGACTTCCTAGAAATACGAAGACATTTAGCAGAACATCCCAGATGCTCTTTTCCATACAATAATAATGCATGAATACTATTGGGCTCCAAAAGGACAATATGCACCATTAAAGTATTATTAAAAAGCTATCTACATGACTTGAGCACTATATTAAAAGTCTTCTGAAGTTATATTGGACCCTTTATGGTGCTCCTGGTCAATTTTGGAGCTTTAAAATGTCCAGGGAAGTACAACATGAGCGTAAAAGAGATTCAGACTTCTTAGAAATGTGAAGACATTTAGCAGAATGTTACAGATGCTCTTTTCCATAAAATAATAATAAATGGGGACAAACACTTTTAGGCTCCAAAAAGGACAATGCACCATTAAAGTACTATAAAAGTCATCCACATGACTTGAGCACTATATTTAAACTGCTCTAAAGCCGTATTGGACCTTTTATGGAACGTTTTTGTCATTCACAGAAGAAAGAAAGTACAACAGATTCTCCAATTCTGCTAGTATCACTGAATTTAAAGATCTGGCAACCCATCTGATTTCACTACAAGTCATCTGGCCTGAGGATGCTGGTGTCTAGCACTACAGCTCAGCAGGGTCAGTGAAGATCGTTGACAAAGCAGAACTGACAAGCGAGTCCGTTTTGGCAAACACTTGATTAGTCCTGCATCCACTGACTTTTTGCACCATTCTTAATTTTCCAACAGTCTCTGTTTTACGCTCTGCTGAGCTGCTGACTTCAGTGTGGGAATAACATTACCCTCAGAGGTAATACATTAAAAGCGACGCAATGAAGGGGAAAAGCGCTTCCTCACAGCTGGGTGTAAGAGAGCTCAAGCAAACATGCTAAGCTTTGCAAGTCACAGCTGGTTTTTCTTAAATGTTTCTATTAAACATGAAGGAGGAGTGGAGGAATGCAGGCATGAACACAGATGCTGTAATGTGGTTACAACAACACCAAACCCTGTCCTCTAATAGAGATGGAGGGAAGGTAGACCATTTTTGTGGCTAAGATACAAATATTGCTAAAAGGAGGATGCAACGCTAAAAATTGAAATTCAGTTCTTATTAGAGACAAAAAGTTTGTACAACATACTGAATCCCATAAAAGCCATGGGTCTAGTTCAGGGGTAGGCAAGTTCGGTCCTAGAGAGCCGCAGTCTATCTGAGTCAGGCTGATACTTGAAGCAAATGTCTCCTGAACTATGAAAGAACATCAAGACTTTTCTTTGACTCATTCTTTCTCTTAATTTACAATCCAGCCACTGCCATCAGGAAGGGCAGGATCCTGCTGGACACGGTGAACCATGAGAAATGAATGCCAGCGTGGGTGGGAATACAGAGACAGTTTCACACTGTAGGAATACATTATTAACATCACCGGGTTTCATCAGGAAGCTCGTTCTGAGGGACTCCATCACAGAATAAATAACAGACTGTTTTTCGCTGGGCGTCTGTCGTGTCCTGCATCTTCTCGCGCTCATATCACAGGATGACCGAGTCAGAACAGACACGAGATGGCAGCGCCTCCGGGGATCCAAACATACTCTGTGAATCAGATCTAAAAATACTCTTAATTAATAAGCTCAATCTGATATCCGACTGATGCCAGTGTTCACGCATGAGCTGTGTTTGTAAGCTTTCATTCTCCCTCCACTGCTTCTGTTCAACCAAACTAGGTTACACAAGTTGCTACTGTTTTTGCAAACAAATACTGACTCATACTTGAAGCACTGATCCAAACAAATCATTTTCTAAACAAGTATTTTGGGCTTTTTAAATTTATTTTTATTTTAACTAAACATTCTTTAATCAAGATACCCAAGAAGTAAAATTACATAAGATTTAAACTGTTGTCTTCCAAATAAATAAATAAATAAATATATATAATAAATGAATATATATATATAATTCAGTGACAGTTTGCAATATCTCACAATGGGGTAAGAGAAATAAAAATTGATTTCCTTTTAAATTGAACTTAGTTTTATTTTTATATTTATTTCTTTATTTGCTTGTTTGTTTGTTTGTTTGTTTATTTCACTGTGGTTTACCAAAACTGAAACTTTTGTCATCTACTCCATCAAACATGATATGGTAGTTTGTGTTAGTCTCATGTGTCAAAGGCAAAAAAATAGTTTTGTGTGAGAAATGAATCAAAATGTAAAGTGATTGTTCACCCAAAAATGTATATTTTATTATTTACTCATCCTGTTGTCATTCCAAACTCGTATCACTTTCTTATTTTTAAAGGAACAAAAATGGGTCCCACTTTATATTAAGTGGCCCTAATACCTGTGTACTTACATAGAAACTAGATGTGTACATATTATGTAACCACAGTGTATGTACACATTGGTACATAGTATCTAGAGCTGTAATACTTCTGTAACTACACACATGTAACAACCCTCCGAATGGTTTGTGTAAGTACAAATGTATAACAGGACATATATAACTACATTTTGTAACAACAATATGTATAAGAGTAAATGGAACAATTTGATCCAGGGGGTGGAGATGAGTAGGTTTAGGGGTGGAAATGGGATCCAGGGGGTGGAAATGGGTAGGTTTGGGG
>NW_015548309.1:4467055-4467696 GCF_001515605.1 Sinocyclocheilus anshuiensis
ATACCTGTGTACTTACATAGTAACTAGATGTGTACATAGTATGTAACCACAGTGTAAGTACACATTGGTACAAATTATCTACAGCTGTAATGTTTGTGTAACTACACATGTATCAACCCATTGAATGGTATGTGTAAATACAAATGTGTAACAGGACATTGGTAACAACACTTTTTTGGTAATGAAAGTACAAATGTGTAACAGGACTAACAGCCCTTTTTTGGTAAAGAAAGTGTTACACTTTATATTAAGTAAACAATTCCTATGGATTTACCATGTAATTACTCTGATGTTACACAGCAGGGGCCAATAAGTTAGGCTTTACATATAAATTGTGGTTGATGTCCAAAATGTTACACTTTATATTAAGTGGAGAGTTCCTGAGGAGTTACCATGTAAGTACTTGAGATCCAACTCCTCCCACTTTATATCCCTAAACCTACCCATCTCAACCCCCTGGATCCCATTTCCACCCCTAGACCTACCCATCTCCACTCCCTGGAACCCATTTCCACCCCTAAACCTACCCATCTCCAGCCCCTGGATCCCATTTCCACCCCTAAACCTACCCACCTCCACCCCCTGGAACCCATTTCCACCCCTAAACCTACCCATATCCACCCCTGGAACCCATTTCCACC
>NW_015548309.1:4472271-4480032 GCF_001515605.1 Sinocyclocheilus anshuiensis
GGGTTGTTACATGTGTAGTTACAGAAATATTACAGCTCTAGATACTATGTACCAATGTGTACTTACACTGTGGTTACATACTACGTACACATCTAGTTACTATGTAAGTACACAGGTATTAGGGCCACTTAATATAAAGTGGGACCCAAAAATGTAATGTATATAAATAGAGAGACAAACAGCATAAAGGAAAGGGTAAATTACATGAAACATGTCCCGTTAAAAATAAGAAATGTTATTTTGCATTAAGAAAATTAAGCCTATTTTAGCGCCATAAAACATTGTTTTCATGATAATTAAACATTTATTAAAAATTTATTGTGTTTAAACATAAACACAAGGGCCTAATGCACAAAATAATAAATAATAATTTATTATTATTATTATGAATGAATGTAATTTTATCAATTAATTTAATATTTGATGATTTCAATAATAATAATAATAATAATTTTTAATATTGTTTGTTCCATGTAAAACAAGTGAGTTGTTTTGCTGTATATCCAACTGGCTATTATCCATACAATGGAAGTAAAAGTACTGGCACTTCAAAAAGAAGAAAAACGCCATAAAACTGGTCTAGCCCTCATGTTGTGTTCTGCTCATTTTAACCCAGAGAGGTTTTCCTTTTCCCGAAAATGCTAGTTAATGTTATCGCACTGGACTGAAACATACTGACTTTTCTCACACAGGGTATAACAAGTTTCTTCCCCCAAAATTGATAATTTATGTACTTTTTTGGGATTTCTTCGCCACATTGTCACACTTGTGAAGTTCCCGGTCAAAATTTACCAGACTGCAAAAGTCTCAAATAAACCCTCAACTGAATTCATTTACATTTTAATGTGTGTGTTAGTCTTAAAGATATAGCAACAAAAGAACCTGTTTAATTGTTAAGGGGCAAAGAGAGGATGGTAACGGTCATGCAAAATGAAAGGTTTTTGGTGCAAGACACCGTGACTAACATTATAAGAGGACTTCACGATAAAGCGTATGATATGAAAGTGCCAGACTGCATTTGCTGTCGCACATGTCATCTGTTTGAATACATGAGCCTGGATGTGCATATGACAAAATATTCTCACTTGTTCATTAGCGTTGACTCACCTATCGAGTCAGTTCAGTTTCTGGAATGAAGTAGCTCTTGTAGATGTGGGGTAATTACAAACCAGCGCTGGCAGGCCATCAGTCAAGTGCACTCTCAGGAAACACAGGATGAATGGGAAGGGGAAGCCTGCCGGGAGGGGCGGCACTCATCTAGATAAAGATGTCGGTTTTTGAAAAACAGCTGATGCCCTTTCTGTCATTTTTCTGCCGTGACTCCAACATGACTGTATTAGCGCAAATGAGATTCTCCAGGCATGCTGTCTTCTCTGTGCTGTGAAAATTAGCTGAAAGGGATTGTGAGAACAAGAGGAGCTTTGCGGTCTGGTGCCTGTCAGAGAAGTGATGGGACTTCATTACCATAAATAGAAAAGGCCTGAAATATTGATTTAACATGAAAGAAAACAATAATTTGGCCATTTCATTTCAATTTATTTAAAAGGGCAATGATATTCATATTTTGAAAGGGAAGTTCACAACAAAAATTAGAGTCTACTCACTGTTGTTTTATTTTTCTATGGAACACAAAAGTAGTTACCCAGCAGAATGTTCACGCTGCTCTTTTCTACACAACAAATGTGACCCTGGACCACAAAACCAGTCATAAGGGTCAATTTTTTGAAACTGAGATTTATACATCACCTGAAAGCTGAATAAATAAGCTTTCCATTGATGTATGGTTTGTTAGGATAGGACAATATTTGGCCGAGATACAACTATTTGAAAATCTGGAATCTGAGGGTGCAAAAAAATCTAAATACTGAGAAAATCGCCTTTAAAGTTGTCCAAGTGAAGTTCTTAGAAATGCATATTACTAACCCCAGTGACTTAAGACTGGTTTTGTGCTCCAGGGTCACAAATGTGAATAACTACAGATGTCAAGCTGAAATAAGCACTATAAAAGTCTTCTGAAGCTGTACAATAGAGTGCAATAGTCAGGTCTGGAAAGTAAAAACTCCAGGTGAAAAACTACATTACACATAATGCTTTTTTGAAAATTCCACCAATCAGAGAGTTACAGTGAGCTAAGTGTGCCAAAAGAGATCTTTGGCTCCGCCCACTCCCATGAAGCACCGCAAATAATGTTATCAAGTTGGTCTCCCTATGCTCTCAAAATACTTATAATACATATTTCTCCATTGTTTTTAATACGATTATGCCTTTTGCAATGCCTCATGGGATTGTAGTTCTTTCCCCTGTCTTTTTTTAACAATTTTCAAATAATTTTTTTGTTTCAAATCAAAAAATCAAGAAAATCAAAAAAAAAAAAAAAAAAGCAAAATGACAAAATATTAGTCTTGTTTTCTGAAAATAATCATCAACCTGTCAGTGCTCAGTTGTTTTCCCTTTGAATTAATTTTACTTTTAGTTAACTTAACAGCTGATGGTCCTCATTGACTTTTAAATAAATAAATACTACGGAAGTGAGTGAGGACCATCAAATGTTTGGTTTCCAACATTCTTCAAAATATCTTCTTTTGTGTTCAACAGAAGAAAGAAACTCATACAGGTTTGGAAGAACTTAAGGGTGAGTAAATGATGACAGATTTTTATTTTTGAGTGAACTATCCCTTTAATTTTGATGGTTTTAAATTGATAATCTGCAAACTTTTTTCTTCATGCACCATCAATGCCACATGGCACAGCTGGTTCTGATCATGCACACAGACTGACTCATCATCCATTGGTCATCAGCACCAGGGCTTTAACCAGGCTTGACAATCAGAGCAATTGCAGGTCTCCCAAACACAAGGTCTCCAGAATGATTGTGACCCTACAGCGGCCAGACTCGTTTTTAACTCTGTCTGACTAACAAGAATCAATAAAAGCGAGGCTCTCGGGAAAGCCAGCGCTGAGGCGAAACTCTTCAGTCGATTGCAATTCAGCTGGTGGAATGCCAGTATTACGGTAGAAGATATCACAGCCCACCAGAATGCAACACAATGAGCAATATTATAGCATGCGCGAATCTGACCAGGTGTTCGACTGCCAATCACGGACAAATGAGCCATCGGCTGGCGTTCAGCTTTCTGCTGGGAGAACAAAATGTCACAGCCTTTTTGCTGTTCACAATAGTGACCGGCTGAGAGGCCTGACACTACAACCGCCACTTATTAGCTTCCACTGTGTGCTTTGAGAGGGTCTCGATTCGTGTGTCAATTTGATATCGCCTCTGCTGAAAGCCAAAGCCCGTCGTTTAGAGGGTCTCTGGGTGACTCTTCGATATGAGAGACAACAAGTGAGCTAAAATACAGACAACGGGGGAGGACATTTCAGCTGCAACAAACACACCAGCATTTGGGAAAATTGGTGATAGCTCTGTTTGCTAAACATTTGTGCTTCTACCTAGCTCTAAATTGTTTAGAAAAGGCTTGCTGTTTTATGATTTTTGCCTGGCTGATAATAAAATGAGTTCTGTCATGACAACTCTCGGAGGGATTGGCATGGTAATGTACATGACAATGTTAATGTATTTGGTCTTGGCGGAATAGATCTGCTACTCTGCTGCGGCAGAGCAAGTACAGAGACTTGCTACTGCCAATACATCCACAACATGCTGCTGTGAGCATGTAAAAAATACTGCTGCTGCACATTTAACATACATGAAATAACCCCCATATAGCATACATGAATCACCTCGTATAAGATCTATACAGGTGGAGCTGGGGAAGGTGGGGGGTTTCTGAAGCAAGCTGCACTGCTACAGCAAGCACTAGTCATATATTTTAATGTTGAGCAGCGAGCTAATAGGCTACAGATACATGAGAGAACCAATCAGCTGAGCCATGTGATAATGATGTCATTATGTAACGGAGGCCAGCGAGTAGGTGCTGTGCAGGTAAACCTCACTCCCCTGATCTCAAGAGATGCACTAGCGACTGACGCTAGGGGCTGCAGTCCTTAGCCTCCTTGTTAGTGCGTCCGCCTCCCATGCCGGAGACCCACTCGGAACGAGAACAAGGTGTGGCGGTGAGGACCCGGGGGAGAGGGGTTACAATTAGGTCAGATTGAGTTAGACCTATCGGACTGCACCATCTAGAGTTTCATGCCAGAACTCTGCATTTCTTTAAATGGTTCTTTTAAGAACTGTTCACTGAAAAGAAACCAAAAATGGTTCTTCTATGGCATCACTGTGAAAACCCATCTTTGGAACCTTTATTTTTAAGAGTGTTAAATATAATAAAGCAGTTCTTTCACAGTGAAGACTGTCCACCTGGAGTTGTACCTCGTAACTGTGGTAAAATCACTATAATGCATGGACTCTCACAGCGAGATCTAATTACATTATTTATTTACACTGTATTAAAAAAAACAGCTGTCACATAGACCAGATTTGTTCGCATATACAAACAACTGAAGTAAATATATATTCCGCAGAAGAAAAAGATTGTTTCATACAGTAAAGTATACTAAATAGAATATAAATATATATATAAATACAAAGAATACTTGCAGTGTTAAAGTGGCCTACTGTGAAGAATATACTGCATGTAGGATAAGAGCTTTACACAGCGATCTTTAAATATATTCTGCAGTATTTTCACATATGGTGAGACGCTGCTGCTCACTCAATGAGATAAGATGGATTTGCTTTGCGCACACAGAGGAACAGTTAGAGCAAGCCGTGGCAGATGTCTGGGTGAAACCACGGTAAACCGACTCAATCAGCCGCACTCTTGCGGGAACATGGAACATGTGGAAATTGGAGGGCCTAATTAGCCGATTTCCTTCATGAAATTACGCATCTGCGAGGGGTGATTGGACCACCATGTCAATTTGAGACCTTGATCCAAGGCTAATTGCGTATCCGGAAAATCCCACCCAGGGCCACGATTGAAGTTAATCTGACAAGATTCACCCTTCTGACTGCTATCGTAATAGTGTGCGATACCCTCAGAGCCAAACATGACCTGTGCTCTTTAAAAGATACATGCCGAGATTTATATTGCAGCCTCTGAGGCATGCGGCATGCGGCATGCATAAGACTATATGAGAAACATTATTAAAAACATCATAAAACTGACAATTTTTCCTTTAGGCTGGAAAAGGGAGCACAGAAAATGTTATTGGGAGTGGAATATAACACTGCTTACTGCACATATTTAGTATACAACCTGCTATAGTAGTATGCAGTACTGAGAAACATTTCTACATTGCAATTTCAATTCAAGTTAATTTAAGTTGCATTAAATATATATTTGCATATATGCGTGTTAGTGATTTATTTGTCAAGTACAAACTACTGTATAATAATTAAATAATACTATTTTAATATTATTTAATTATGGATGCATTTATATAAATTTCCCAACTAATAATTTACATATCCACATCTATAAATCTATAAAATTTCACTAAATTTATGGATTGCATTGTATAATATAGTTAAAATATAATAAATACATTTTAATATGATAATGTTTGATATAGCTATATAATAATTGATATATTTATAAAGAACGTTATCAAATTATATTGTATATTGAGATTATATTGTATAAAATGTAAATATTAACTTTGAATTTATTTTATTTCATTTTATTAATTTAATTTGAAATTCATTTATATAAATTACTAAATTAATATATGTATACATTTTTTTACCAAATGTATAGATTCCGTTGTATAATATATTTGACATTTCAATATAGTTTGAATTTAATAAGATACTTTAATATTTAATTGAAAATGTATTTATATAAATGATTAAATTATTGATTTATCTATAAAGAACGTTACCAAATTTATAGATTAAATTAAATACAATAAATTAAATATTAATCTATAATTAAAAAAATATATATTTTTTTCAAATAATTGAAAAAAGTTATTCATTAATTGGGCAGCCATATATAATTTATATGTCTATATCTATAAATCTATTGAATTTCATTGGGAATTTGTAGATTTACATTGCATAAAATAGTTAAAATTTAATAAGGATATTTTAATATTATTTAATTATAAATATATTTATATAAATGACTCAATTTGTAATACATGTATAAAGAATCTTACCAAATTTATATTGTATACAATTTAAATATTACATTTAAATCATTGATATACCAAATAAATCAATAACTGTTTTTTAATTATTTGTTGTGTAAATAATGTATTGTAAATTAAATACATATAAAATAACTTTTGTTTGAAATTCAGCAAATGTGTTCATCTTATTTGCTATAACTAAATGTTATTATAAACAGTAAATCAGCATTATATAAGCTATTCTTCTCTGTCGATATTGATACCGGCCATTAAAAGAGAGAGAGACAGAGAAAGACGATACGCAGAATATAAAGGCATGCCTAAACCTTGCATAAATTCACATCCCGAGGCTGAATAATAAAATATTTCTGTGTGAGAAATAAGAGCCTGGGGGATGATGAAACTTTTAAATCCATGGTTTTATGCTGTTTTGTGGTGGGTGAATAAATTACTTGTCAAGCACGGACGGGGCCAAAATGGCTTCATTTGAAAAACTGAGAAAGAAAGGGGAAAAAAAATCACACACATTTTAAATTCTTCATGAGAGTCCCAGTCTTCCTTAAAGTCAACATAAAATCAAAATTGACCTTATTTGCTTTATTCCTACAGAAATTGCATTAAATATCTTGTTCCAATTGGAAAAACATCTGAGTTTTTGATGCATTATTAAGTCAACTTCAATGCTTCATATCAGGATCATAAAACATTCATATGTAAATCAAATGTCATTAATAAAATTACTTTTTATATTACTAATTCATCAAGACTATAAGCTTGACCCCATGCGAGGGCTGTTTGTTTGAAATGGTTGAACTTTTGACAGATGTCAGGACAGCTCTTGTCATGTCAGGACGTCTCTGAAGTCTTAAAGAGCGAGAGGGTCGGTCAAAGGTTTCCGTCAAAGTCAACAAAACGCCTGATGGGAAGCACGGGACAGCATCTTCCCCCGTGGACCGACGGGTCTTAACCCCGAGCAGACGGGAACTGTGTACTTTAGCCGCAGGGATGGATGCATTTCCACTTAAAATGCTTTTAAAACTTAATCTAAAAATTATTCTCAGTTTGTCATATTTTAGTTCTTGGAATCTGAACTCCAAAATTAACACAGCACTTTACAGCAATTTTCACAATACACATCGTTTCAAAGCAGCTTGACAGAAAATCATGATGTTATTGTTTATAATATCTTAATTTCATACCTTATAGTCATATTTAGCAGATTGTAGCTGGGTGGTAATATCGTTTACATTTTGCAAAAATACAAGCAATCAAGCAGATGAGATATACTGTATATATATAGTTATATTTTGATTATTTTTTTAATCTAAGTTTTAGTTATTTTAATACATCAACCTAAACTAACTTAAAAATGAGAAATGCTGCCTTGGAAAATACCTGAAAATGTTTGTATTTATATATAAATACACACACATACAGCATATTTTTTTAATATATTTATATGCATTTACATGTATATACTTATATTCATAAAATTTATATTATATATAAATATATTTAATATATAAACGTAACATATTTTTCTTAAATATATACATGCATGTGTGTGTATTTATATATACATAATAAATATACACAGTACACATATATTATGTATGTTATGTATACAAAAACATTTATTTTGGATGTGATTAATCGCGATTAATC
>NW_015548309.1:4481071-4508267 GCF_001515605.1 Sinocyclocheilus anshuiensis
CGTAACATATTTTTCTTAAATATATACATGCATGTGTGTGTATTTATATATACATAATAAATATACACAGTACACATATATTATGTATGTTATGTATACAAAAACATTTATTTTGGATGTGATTAATCGCGATTAATCGTTTGACAACACATACATATATATATATATATATATATATATATACACATTTTATTTCAAGTAAAAATGGTTTTCTTAATGATTTTAATGGTTTTGATTATAGTTATCTATAACCTTACTATATAGTATATACACATCACCATAATGTTGGACAAGTTATATCTAACTTTATATAAATAGCAATAACATAGTTTTGGAATGAAAAAAAAAATCAGGCAGTTGAGATTTGCTACATATTACTTCATACACATTTAATTGTGACAATTCTATAAAATTTTTCACAAGCTTTCATCAAAATGACTCGTTCCGCCTCTGAAACTGCTGACATCAAGCCCTCATATTTTCAACGCCTCCCTTCACTTTTCATCATCCAATCATATGCCAGTTGTCAATTTAAGCCCCTCCCCTTTTCCTCATTGAATATTCTGGTTTTACTTATAAAAATGTCACATTATGCAAGTAAAATGGGTTGAAAACTCATTTCATGTTGACTTTAAGTTGTCAGTAAACATCTATATTAGCAAACAAAAAAAAAAGAAATGTTAAAAGAAAGCGAAAGAAGAAGGTGAGAGAAAACAAAGGACAAGCAACCTGTAACACACTCACAGCTGTATTTCTCTGGCGTTCAGACTCCGCTAATCAGCACTGGCCGACAGTTACATCTATCACGCAGCTGGCCGGGACTTGATTCATTACCAGCCGCCAGCTGCTGTTTCGGAGCAGATCTGGGCTCGGCTCATCCGGCCTGGCAGGTGGGAAGCTTCTGTGGCATTTGTCTTTCCTAAACAGTAAAGTTGTCCGAGCTTGTTAAAGAGAACAGAGTCTACTTGCAGCGGGATCAATGGCTGTAGTCAATCTGCACACATCAATGAAGGCAAGAAAGTATGGATGTGCTGCTGCTTGGCCTAATCGTATATCCACTAACCAATGCGCAATGACAGATTTCAGTCGGACAGGATGACTTTGAGAAAAAGTACCATGGCTTAAATGACAGTTCCCAGCTAATGAGTGTCCAAAACACCCTGTGGAACCAACTAAAACATCATAACAGACCAGCTAACCACCTTTATCTTCTTCACACCAAAAGCATGTTGAGCTCTCAAAGCTGTTTCTCTCTTCAAAGAAAAAGTGTTATCGCACCATTCGTCATTCTAGAGCTTCCCTTGAAGTCTTCATCTTTATACGAGTTCTCAAGGCTTTTCCATTTAGAAGCACTTCTATGCTCTTTTGTTTCTGCACATAATAACGCCAGTATTGGTTTTGCAATTTATTTCAACCATGACACGCCTGACCTCCCTCTAAAGATGTTTTCTGCAAGGCTTAAAGTCAAAATAAAAGCAAGTGAAGTGGAACTTTGCAGATGGTAAAAGCACTTTTAGGACGTCGAGGCAGATGTACCCACACATATTCTGCTCTGTTGTCAATAAGAGGATTGTGGAATTAAAACCGCCTGAGAGAGATTTATCTTCATGTTCCTGAGGCAGAAAAGTTTAATGGATAAGTTTAAACATGATATATTGTAGGGCTGAGCGATACAGCTAGAAAAATATATTTTTAATATAACTTGTGCATTTGAAAAATGTTATGCATCAGAAAACATTTAATGCAATGCAGTAAAAAATATAGTTAAAATTAAGTTTCTCACATTGCTTTCCAGCAAATGAGCGCAACGAAGAGTGATATTTAATCATTTTTATATGCATATCATCATACAATCAGTATGATTGTCAACACTTGAAGCCTTTAAATTTAATGCATTATAAAAGTATTTTCATGCATTAAGTATGCCTTGCAATGCACCTTAATCCACCATATGATCTCATGAATAATTGTAGCCACAGTTATAATACAATATAATACTTCTCTATTTATTATTACACTTTTAGAACATAAAATGCATTAAAACATGACAAACAACCAATTTCAGATTTTAACAAGGAATCTTATAATGCATTTTAACTTTGGTTATAATTATTTATGAAAAGATATAACGCATTACAATGTACATTTTGAATACCTTTATAATGGATTACATAAAAGCTTTAAGTACAGTGTTACCAAAAATTCTGGTTTATGTGAATCGCTTCTTTTAAAATGGTTACTGGTTCCAGTCATTCTTTAACATAATTTCAAAGTAGAAAAGTTTACGGACATTTCCTTTAATGTGTATGCAATGCGTAATTCAAAATAAGGATAAAACACTTGTGATTCCTTCGTTTTTAAGATTGTACATTGGGCCATAATTGTATAGACTGTTTAAAAAAAAAACATTATTATTATAACCCCATATACACATTTATTAAAATATGTATATTAAAAAATCATATAAATTAATAATAAATGAACATTTTAAACAACATTTAGGAGTGATGTTACAAACAAATCAATGAGTTTTGAAATGATTAATTGAAATAGACTGTTTGAACGGAACCACAATTCAAATCTATTAAAATGTCTTAATACTCTTTTGCTCGAGAGTAGTGAGGAATTGCAGAAATCATCTAATAAGAGAGTTTAAGAAGTGCATTAAAACATCTTTATACAAAATTGCATCCTGAATCCTTCGTAACTTTTGTAAATTGTCCATATTATGATGTTTGTCACCTCATGAACTTTTGTCTGTAGAGATGCCTATAGAAATAAAATGAGCAAATGAAACTAATTGGCAACATATGTTGTGTTTGATGTCCTGTGGTTGAGTCTCTCACTTTTGAGAGCTGATAATGATGATGAGCTAAGACATTGTCAAAGATCTTGATAGCTAAAGTCACCCAAGGGACAGTTACGATGCTCCAGCAATACATTACAAAACTGTGCTTTAGTAAGTAGTTGTTTAATAGGAAAAATACCTTACATACACTGCAAAATATATTTTTTCATCAATATTTTTGTATTGTTTTCAGTTCAAATATATAAACATTGTTAAATCAAGATGCATTTACACTTGAGAAGCAAGATTACACAAGATAAGACTTCTTTTTTGAAAAATGCATCAAAATTAAGTGTCTTTATGCTTAAACTTGTTTTCCCTTTAAATTAAGTTTTTTTTCTGACCCCATCTTAAACACAAAATCACTTACTTTTTTAGAAGAAAATAGGACTTCATATGATATCTTAATATTGCTTCTCAAGTAAATGTATCTTAATTACATTTTTAGACATTTATAACTATCAAAAATACTGAGTAAGAAACTTTTGTGCAGTGTATAAACCAAATTGCATCACGTATGTCATGTGATTTGTTTTAATTCTCTGATTGGTTGATTGCAAGTTCAAATCTAGTCTTTGTTTGCATTTAAAGTGACGCGTATTAAATAAATATGTATAAAGGGTAGGCATAGTAAGCAAAGGCTTCAGCCTACACCTTTTTCGCGTATTATGTATATTTTTATTTTTTATTTATTGTGAAAAGTTGTCTGTGAGGAACGAAACACATTTTTGTTGAATTGAATCGAATTGAATTGAATTAAACGAGTTTTCTTCATTTGCAATCTTGATAAAGACCTATGTGCTGAAATACGCTGGCATATTAAAGAATGGATTTCTTTCAGCCTCATATTTTGATTCTTTCATTTCTCCACTCCACATATAAACCAAGTTACAAACATATTTACATCCAATGCGTTTGAAAATACATTTCCATGTGCATATTACTGCAGTGGTTTAAAATGCACAACATAACTTATTTACTTTTACACTTTAGGAAATGTTTCTACTTCTACAGATGTAACCGCATCGAACTGTCACCATCTATAACGTTAGAAACACTATATGGGATGTGCTTTGCAGTTTGCACCATCTGTTCCCCTGTGGCATTCACTAGACATCACTTGGCAGCCGTCTGTGCAGGTCACAACCCCGAAATAACAGAAGCCTGTGTTTAATCTATAGACAGAGTTTGGCTTCCTTGGAATGTAATGGCTTCATTAGACCCTTTAAACAGAGCAGACACACGTTTCTCTCCTGAATTCCTGCGGGAAGGGCAGCTCTGAAACCGCCGCCCTGCCCTGGTCCTCTGAGTTTTGGGAGCGTATAATGTCTTCAGCAATGGGCTCATTAGTGCTAGCCTAGAAGCATACACCTGAGATGGTTACTGAGGATGGCTATTTTAGATGGGAGTGTGGATATACTATGGAGGGACACGTTGGACAAAGAGAAAAGAGCAGAAAAAATGTCAATCTCAATGTCTCTAGCTCATCCTTTAGTCCAGTCACAGTATTTTGTGAAAACTACCATCTGTTCCCCTGTGGCATTCACTAGACATCACTTGGCAGCCGTTCATTAGACCCTTTAAACAGAGCAGACGCGCGTTTCTCTCCTGAATTCCTGCGGGAAGGGCAGCTCTGAAACCGCCGCCCTGCCCTGGTCCTCTGAGTTTTGGGAGCGTATAATGTCTTCAGCAATGGGCTCATTAGTGCTAGCCTAGAAGCATACACCTGAGATGGTTACTGAGGATGGCTAGTTTAGATGGGAGTGTGGATATACTATGGAGGGACACGTTGGACAAAGAGAAAAGAGCAGAAAAAATGTCAATCTCAATGTCTCTAGCTCATCCTTTAGTCCAGTCACAGTATTTTGTGAAAACTGTACAATAACAAAGCTCATTCTGCGCATATGAAGTGTATCGAGGACCTGAAGAACAAAAGCCCAGCTGCTGAAATGGCCATTTCACATAGCTTTTCCAAAACTATTGGGAAATCCCAAGATGAACGTAAATGCAATTATCTATGGCCCATTGGCATGGTAATTAAGGCTAATGTCTATTAGCATCTATTGCTACTTGCTCCTCAGAGAACTGTGCTCACTAACCCCATCCTGGCAGCTGTCTCAATACTTATTAATATGATTTTACACAGGTAAAAGACTTTTATGAAACGCAAAAGGCTGGAATGACAAACTGTCACCTACCTGGACAAAGAAACACAATATGAAGCCATTAGCATGTCGACAAAATTAGGCAATGTTTATGGATTAGCAGTCAGTCACACAGTAGCAGTTTTACACTGAAAGTTAAGTTATTTCTAAGTTATAAACTGAAAAAGTATTTCAGTACACAATTTTATTCTTTCTGACTTTCATGTTTAATTCAATGAATTACTTGCAATTTCTTTGTAATTATATCTGAAATATACTAGCAATTTCTCTCCGAATTTTTTCCGGTGTATGGAAAAATATCTTACCTACAGCTTTGAGAGCCTCAATCCCTCAAATTGCTCAACCCAGCCACATTGGAAAAACATGCCTGTGATTACATTTCTGCAAAATGATATTACGTTGCTTCTTGCACTTTCACGGCACTTTCAAAGTGAAATGTCCAAGTAGTTGCATTAAAGGTGCGTTACATTTTTCCAGATTAACTTAAAAGAAATGTGGCAACATTTTATTACATAGTTTGTTGTATGTATCTCAGCAGTTCAGAAATGAAATGTCCAGTGAGTGGCGCTAAAAGATTAATGCTCTCGTATTTGAAAATAAGATTCCACCTTCACTAAACCATACCCTAAAACTAACCGATAAACAAACAAAATAAAAATGCATTTACAATGCCATTTCAGCTTGCTTCTACAAGTCTTTGTGCTCTTTTATTGAGACTTGTGTTTCAAGGCGCTCCAAATCACAAGTGCAATCTTGTACCAGGTGCGCTAACAAGCAAGTTTACTTTATGGCAAAAGTGTTTTGAGGTCATGTCATATATTATTGTGCATGGAAATATACAAAAATATGTATTTATTAATCAATAATCTGCCCTATAAAAATTATTTATGTGGAATTAAAGTTAGAAACTTCAGTGAATCGTACATAGTTTGGGGCTTTGCATAAAATATAGGTAGAGGCACATTTAAAGAGCAACCTGTGAGAGATGCAGTTTTATTTTCCCCTCTGGGGAAACGTCTGTTTTACTGTGACTACACTCTAAAAAATCCTGTGTTATGTTTTCAACCCAAATGCTAGGTTGAGCCTTTTGGGGGATTATTTTGTCAGTGTTTGGGTAGTTTTTGTGTTACTCAGATCCTGGGTCAGACGTAACGCAGCGGTTGAGTTATTTATCGCGGGGACTTTGCGTCCTCTTCGGGAGTTCTAAGCGCCATTGAATTGATGCATTTCTTCGGTAAAATGCAGGTTTGTGTTCATATTATTTTATCTATAAAATCGTTACTGTGCTGTATATCGTTAAATTTTATGCAAAGCATCATACAGGGGCATGGTGTGAGTCACTTAAACAAGTGTCACGTCTGTCTTTTTGCGTTCCCCGCCAAACACGATTCCAGCTCGAGCACAAGAAGCAGCAGCGTTACGGTGGAAACAATTACAGAGACTGGTCGATTACATGTGAATTACTTCTGTTTAATGATTAATTTTTACTTCTAATGTTTGTTAAATGAGTTTAAATATAGGCAATATGTATGGCCTATGTATTAAAATCTATATAAAATATGCAATGTTGTAAATGAAATAAATAAAGGAAAATAAAGGAAGTTATCATGCAAACCAGTGGTTGTGTGGAGTACGAAGTAAAAAAAATATATATATTATAATAAAAATTAGTCAACCCATCATGCTGGGTTAAATAAACAACCCAATTTGCTGGGTAAAATTAACCTAAAATGTATTCTTTCTTATATTTACCCAGCCCTTGGGTTAAAAATAACCCAAATTGGGTTGTTATTATCCCAGTGTTTTTTAGAGTGTAGAAATCGTATACAGCATGTTGTCAGAGACCATTAGTAAGTCAGTATAGCGAGAGTCATCTGTACAAGAACGAATGCAATGAGACAGGGTACTTCACCCAATTATAGATATCTCACAACAGCCACACATAATGCAGGTTAATCCAGCCTATTTCTCACCCAACTATATAACGACTAATATAAAACAATGTTACAACCACAACACTGCCATAATCCATCTAGTTGGGTGATTCATCATGGTCTTTGCATGCAACAGAAAGGTTTGAAAGTGATTTCTGTGCAATCTGTGCTTTATACATCGCTGCTACTGACAATTAACTTTTTTTTTTTGCCTGAAAAATTTTTGCTGGAAACTTTAAAACTGTTTGTAACAACGTTCGTAGGCCGGGAAGAAGGAGGCGGGAACCGGCGGACATTTAAACAATTTAATAAAATAAACACAAAACGAAAGTAAAGCGGCAGCCCCTCGCGGACGACTGCCGCACACAAAACACAAAATAAAATCCAGGCCTGGTCCTCTCTCGTCCAACACTGTCGTCACTCCTCCTTTTATCCTTCCAGAGCTCCTCCGCGGGACTCGAGACCGGTGAGTGGCGCAGGTGTCGCGCATTAGCATTTCCTCCACCGGCCTCGCTCCGTTCCCACGGCTCTCGGCCCCGCCCCTCTCGTCGCACTGTTTATTTTAGATAATTTAGCAGGTCTGCCAGATTAGCCAAGAAGGTTCAAAACCCCTTTGAAACCATTTAACTTGAAGAGTCTGACTAGCTTTTATCAGCACTCAATGCATCAAAGCATGCATACTAACCGCTAGATCATGACATCTATTCACTTTCAGACAGCGAATACAGTCAGGCACAAGAGTAAAAAATGGCCCTTAATTAAACTCAAAGTTTCGTAGAATAAACTGGGGTTAATGTTTATAGCCCCAAAAGGGCAACTGCTATCTGATACACTGTGATTTCCTGAAGTAGTGACAAGCAAAGAGGAAGATTTAAATTATCTTGGCCATTAGCGGAAACTACAATGAGGGCAGCATTGTTGCAAAGCTATTGACTTTTCATTCGCTTGTTGTATGACATTCATTTAGCAGCTAATTGCATGCCTGTTCGATTCTTTTCTCTCTGTGTAATCCACCTCTCACGTTACAGCTGGGAGACTTGAACCTGCAGTTTGGGAAATGAAAAATAAAGACTCCTCCACAATGTCAACAAAACAACTGCAAACAAAAGCAAGGATAACTCATATACCATGCTCAAATCTATGCTTAGATTGTCTCCGTCCATATTTCACCTTCTTTTGTTTGAATTCAGTACACTGACAATAAAAGCCAACCTCTTACTTTTGGAAACAAAATGTTTTCTTTATAAAATCATACTTAATTATTTATCCCAAAGTATAAATGAGTTAGTACACATGCCATAGTAAAATCATGGTTGATTTTGTATTTAATATGGTTTTACTACAATATTCATACTTAAACCATAGCTACTGTATGATTTAAATTAACCATGGTTAATTTTTGTAGTTATTATAGTTTTACTGCAAATGCCATGGTAAAACCATGGTAATTTTTGTAGGTATGGTTTTACTACAAAAAAATCATAGTTAAACCACTGTAGTAAAATCATGGTTAGTTTTGCATGTACTATGGTTTTACAACAAAAACTATAGTTAATCAATGGTTACTGTTGTAAAACCATAGTTAAACCATGGTTGCTGTAGTAAGACTATGGTTAATTTTGCATTTGCTACGGCTTTCTACAAAAAAAAACATGGGTACTACAAACTCATAATAAAACTATGGTAGTAAAACCATGGCTCATTTTGTATTTACTATAGTTATTTAAAAAAAAAAAAGAGTTAAACCATGGTTACTGTAGTAAAACCAAAGTTAATTTTGCTGTTATGGTTTTTCTACAAAAATCAATTAAACCATTGTTACTATAGTAAAACCATGGTTACTTTTGCATTTATTATGGTTTTGCGAATGGTTACTAAACCATTGTTAATTTTGTATTTACTATTGTTTTACTACAAAAGAAATGTGGTTACTGTGGTAAACCCGTAGTTAATTTGTCTGTTTTTCATTGTTTATATGCTACAAAAACCAACCACTTATTTGGATATAGACGCACGACAATCTCCATGCATGATGCAAAGCAATACACACTTCACCTCTCAGCTAGCTGCATATTCAAATGTGTAGCTTCTGGCTAGACTGTGGTTAACTACTTTAAATGAGGAGCGATAAATGATAATTTATTTTACGTAGCTACAGTTTCTAAGTAGCTGTGAAACACTACGTGTGATGGTACACACTGGAGTCCGGAGGATGCTAAAGTGGATGTTATTACACAAATGTGTGCCATCACTCATGAATTTTTAATGCACAATTAAACAGTGCAATTAGTACAGCTGTGTGATATTTGCATTTGAGGAGCAGCGGGGTCTCTGGTAATAGCTATAATTCTATCACGTAGGGTGAAGAAGTGGGGAGGATTGTAGCGTAGAGGGGCTTTAGCGGAGGAGGGACTGTGTGTTAAAGCCCATCATTATACTTTCTGTCCATCCATGTCCTCCTCTCACCCATATTCCCTGCTTTTCTTCATCCTCAGGTCATTATTGATAGCGGTTAGCACCATAATTTCTGTAGAGGATGTGGTTAGCAGACTAGACAGAGTCCATTTTACACCCTCTCATTCAGTTTGAATGGCTGCTTGGGCAGCTTGCTGACCCATGTTTGTCTTTCTGGGGTAAACTTGCAATAAAAGTTAAGTAGTAAATGCCAACTATAAGCAGACTACTACTATCTGGCATACCATAGTGCACTACTATGGTCCTAAACACCTGAACAGAGCTTTAAAATGCATAACATTCACTTGAGCACATGGCGTCTGGAAATATGCCCATTTGTAACACTCTTCTACATTATTTAAGGCTTCTGAATTATCTAAGGTTAACGTTTTTTGTGGAAAAAAAGACAAAAAATGCAAGCTGTCGCAAATGGAGTGGCGTTTTCCTGAGATCCTGAAGGGACTGCATGTAGCACCTGTTCAGGTGGTTAGTGAATAAGGTTTGTGTTGAAATACCACATGCTAAAGTAGCGCAATGGCTAACGTCAAGATTGTGCTTCACCTTGTGTACTTTCTGTAAGATTTGCTTAAGTCTCTCATTGCTGCGTGGACAACAAACACTTGGGTCCCGCCGGTCGGTCTACATCACCTTTGCCCTCTATGAGCAATGTGTCAACATCCACTGAACAGACAGAAGACAGCTGAACACCCAACTGAGAGCACTTCGACTCCCAAAGTCCTACAAAATCAAGACCATCCATGACATTTCGGTCAATATGTGAAAGAGCAGAAAATCACCAGGATACCCGGTACGTTCAGAAACACTACAGTACGTTACCAACATAATCCACATTTATACTTAGTTTAACAAGTGAGAATTAAATAAATGGATTCAACTTCTGCACACGCCGAGCAGATAAAAATGTGCAAGATAAGAATAACAATGCTTCCCCTTCTTAGTCGAGTGGAATACAGATTTTAAAACACTTCACACACTTGTCCACTTTGGTTACAGAGAAAAACTGCGTATCATATACTAAATAACTGAGGATCATTTACGCACTACCAGACTTCTAGTAATTATCACCGACTCCTCCAGACTTCAAACTGATGCAAAAAACTGCCTTAGAGGAATAATTCAGCCAAAACTGAAAATCTGCTGAAACTTTACTCACCCTCAAGCCATCCAAGATGTAGATGAGTTTGTTTCTTCACCAGATTTGGAGAAATGTAGCATTACATCACTTGCTCAGCAATGGATCGTCTGCAGTGAATGGATGCCGTCAGAATGAGAGTCCAACAGCTGATAAAAACATCACAATAATCCACAAGTAATCCACACCACTCCAGTCCATCAGTTAATGTCTTGTGAAGCGAAAAGCTGCATGTTTGTAAGAAACAAATCCATCACTAAAAGAGTTTTAACTTCAAACCGTGAGTCCTTAATGCATAATAATGCTTCATCCATTGAGAGACATTTGTCTCTCACATCAAAATCCACCCTGTTTAGAACTGTTTTGGAATGATTTGGCTTGTAAACAGTGCTTGATTTGTGCATACAGGTGAGATTAATTTTTCACTGAAGGAAGCGTTATTATGGAATATGGACTAGTATTTTAGCCAGAAGCAACAGTTTGAATTTAAAAACATCTTAATGATGGATTTGTTTCTTACAAAAACACAACTTTTCACTTCACCAGATGGACTGGAGTGGTGTGGATTACTTGTGGATTATTGTGATGTTTTTATCAGCTGTTTGGACTCTCATTCTGACGGCACCCATTCACTGCAGAGGATCCATTGGTGAGCAAGTGATGGAATGCTACATTTCTCCAAATCTGATGAAGAAACAAACACATCAACATCTTGGATGGCCTGAAGGGGAGTACATTTTAATTTTTTGAACAAGACCTGTGCACAATAAAACACCCAGTGACTTGTCTTCTGTCAAGCCGGTGCACGCACTACACAACTAATCTCACACTGCTGATTAGTATCTGGGACTAAAAACATGAAGGGGAAACAAGCTTGTTTCTTGAAGCGTGAATTTGGTTCAAATTCATCAATGCATCAAGCCAATCTTGGAAAAGCCATCTTACCCATCTCTCTGGAGATCTGCACGAATGCTTCCACGCCGCTTTCCCCGTAATTCCCTTCAGAAGCCAGCGTGGAGACGTAGTTCCAGCCCATCGCCGTGACAATATCCAGCATGGCCTGGGCCTGGTAGGAATCCGGGGGAACGACGCGGGAAAAAAAGTCGTAGCGGGTGTTATCGCTCAGCTCCGGAGCGGTGGATGCATAGCTGATCTGAGGAATCTGCAGAGAACAGAAGAAAGATCAGAGGTCAAAGTTCAGAGACAGGGTTCTCATGCTTCACAGCAGAACAAAGAGGCATGCGTTTCCAGATCCAGTGACCAGTGATGTTATGCTGCCTTCTAATATAGCTAATTTTGGCTAAATTACCTGCAGTATCGCATTTCTCCTTTATACAAAAGCCAATCCTAGAATGCATTGCAACAAGCTCATTAAAATCCAACATGGCAGATGAGTTAATAGATGTGTGATAATTATAAAACACTTATTTCATTTGATCTTGAAAGGTTTTAATGACAAATAGTTGCAGTTTATTATTATTATTATTATTATTAATCAGGTCTGCCGCTGAGAATCATAGGTAATGGAGTCTGTGGGAAGTTTGACAGACAGATTCCTTGTCTAGAGAAAGAGGACAGGAGGAGGTTAAAGAAGCTCACGGCTGAATTATTCTGAAGGATTCTGTTACAAAACTGTTTTGAGATGCAGCTCACGTCAAGCTACACAAACGGTGTTAAATCCAAACATCCCTGATGGCGCGACAATCACCTAGACTGTGCTTTCACCGCTTGAAGCTGTAAATAAGAAAACATTTAGCCACAAAGTGCTTGAGGAACATCACCGTATGAGTGCGGATAGCTGAGTCGAGTAGATTCATGAGTAATGATGCTGAACAAAACTGTGACATTGAAAAATACATCAAATTTACTCCATCTCCAACAGTGAGGACTGAAAATTGAAATCTGACACTGTAAGACTGATAGGTAATTAAGAGATTTTGATAAATGTGACAACTTCGAAAGCATGCTAAAAACACAGCTTCAATGCTCGCAGCATCAACGCAAAAATGCTTGTTTTGCTAAAAAGATGCCAAGCGAACTTTTGCGAGGTTCACTCATCGAAAAAGGTTAACCATAATGCAGTGCAAACCTTCATTAAGTATACCAGTAGTGGCTCATGAATATTTCATGAAAAAAGGCAACGCAAATAAGACAACACCCAAGAGGCCCAGATACATAAATACAGGAAAGACAGCTCTTCTTTTATTGCATAACACTTTAAAATGCACAAATATTGCTTTCTGGGAGAAAACGCATATTGTGAATATAAAGTTATGATCTCATATCAAAGCATCAAATTCTCGGTTTATTGCACAAACAACAATAGATCCTGAGCACTTTAATTGAAGAATGCATTTTAATTCAAATATCAACATTGGTGAAGTTACATAAAATAAAATTCAACCAAATGTGCCTCAGCTATAAACAAAACAAAACATAACAACATATAACATAACATAACCATTTTAAATAAGAATCATAACATTAAACCAGTAATTTATCATATAGGTCTACCACCATAGGTCAAGTTAAATTACAAAATAAAATGCAACCAAATGCTCCTCAGCTACTAAATAAAATAAAATAAATCAAAACAATACAATACAATATTTTTTAAGAACTTTTTTTTTCCATGCAAGAGTCACTAGCAGGGCAGGACTTACATGGCCGGGGGCCCCTGGGCTTGAGGTTATGTTTGGGCCCCATACTTATACTACAAATGCCCTCAACTAGAACATTATTATGGAGTAACACAAAATACACAAAAATTACAATATGCTTTCAGGTTCACATACTGTATACAATTAATAGGCAACATGTCTAGCCTAGTCAAAGTTTAGATGTAATATTAAATAGTCATTATAATACAATAAACAGGATGTGATCTCTCAGTTGAGAGATCAAAACCCTGAAATAACACTGAGCAGAAAAAACCAAAGAGATGTATTATTATGAAAATGTATTGTCATATCTGTGTCCTTTTATGTCAGATTCTTAAATGTAATAAATTCAATCTGAATAAAAAAACATGTTGGATATTAACAATCAAATGAAATCACTATAAACAAAATCCATAGATGGATTTTGCATAGGTTATGTTAAGTTTAAATACAACATTTTAATCTAGAAATATTAAATGATTGCAAAAATGAAATGAGCTGCTTTTTAAAATATGAAACTACAACTGCCAGTAGGTGGCAGCAAGTGACTGTCTTAATGAGTGAGTTGGATCCTTAAATCAACCGATTTGTTTAAAATGCTAATTCATTTAACTTAGCAAACGACTGTACTTATAGCCTGTTTGAACCATTTACTGGTCCGTGTAATGCTGAGAAACAAAACACTGTGTTGCTCGGAGATGCATTGCTGGGGCAAAACAGAATTTTGTGTCCGAAAGTTACTCAGTAACTTGTTGTTTATTGTACATTTGCCATCTTGCAGATATGCTGATGTGAGGCAATTTTGAGAGTGAGAGCCAGAAGACGCGGTACAGCTGAACCATTCACGCTGTTTTCAAATGATTGACTTAATCTGATATTCTGTGTGAATTTTTTTTAACTCATCTAACCTACATTGTATATTAAATAAATGTTTGCGGGAATTTTCCAAACGTGCAAAACCTGCGAAAATGAGTGAAACCAAAATGCGCAATCCCGCACCGAGATTCAGGAAGTGAAACATATATTCTATTATATAGAGATTTGTAAAATAAATTTCCATAAATTTTCCCAGGACGTGATTAAACATATATTCTATTATATCGAGATTTGTAAAACAAATTTCAATTACTTTTCCAAAGCTTTCTGTTTTTTTCATGACCGTACGAACCCTGTAAATGGCTATTTTTATTTTTTTTAAATCGTTTTGATGAAATTTCTGCTCCAATTTGTGTGGAGGTAGTGAGACGGGACAAAGTCCCTGTAAGATATTAGGGTATTCTATAGTCTTTGGAGAGGAGAGAGCGCTCAAAACTTCAGATTAATTTAGTGGAACATTAATATAATATAGAATCATCCTCTGTAAAGAAGTGAGGAGTGAATGTAAGAATTTATCATTATCTTTGTAAATGTGCGCTCTTTTGGGCTAAAGGCTTAATGGAACCGTTTAAAGTAGCCATGTGATCACAAATTAATCGGCGATTCGGCGCAACGCAGACATGATTTAATACGTGTGTCTTTTTTCTATGTGAAAAAAAAAATCATAAATTCCAGTTTATGCTGTTTGATTATGGCTTCGAATGTCGTAGTTGGAAGCTGGAAGTTGTTAGCCCCGGCTGGCCCGTGTGCGCAGTTGAAATGCGGCTAATAATTTCTGACTGGCACATAACTGAACAAATGTAAACGGGTTAAGGCGGGGCCCCTGGGCTTCAGCCCTTTCAAGCCCAATGGTAAGTCCGGCCATGGTCACTAAACCACTAATTATTAAATAGGAAGTGTTTGCTTTTTACAGTCAATAAACTCTCAATCCTCAGTAATCCCGTTTTTCAACATTCCCTCAAGCTATCGCTGCATAATTTAACAAACACTTAATATATAAAAGAAAAAAAGTTTACCTGTAAATTGTAATAGTCTCCAAAGCATTTCATGAACACTTGTTTTATAGCTCATTGAATGAGGACTTTAATATTGAGCATTTGTATTTTATGATACCAGCAGATAAAAACACTACTATAAAGAGCTCAGCATGAGATGTTCTGGACAAGCGCTTTAAAAGAATCTCGACAAAACAGAGACCTCTGAATGATGCATGAAAATGCTGCTGCATGCTGTCGCACAAATGCATTTGCATTAATAGAACAGGCCATTGGAGACGTGCTAATGGAGGGACATAACAGACTCGAGGCCTTGGACGACAGGCTGGAAGATAAGAATGAAAAAAATGGGATGTTTGTGACAGATCTGTGGGATTAAAAAACAGGATCTGATCACTAGATCCTTGAGCATTTAAGACACAATAATCCTCAGAATCGCCAACCCGAGCCCACCTTAATGGATAAAAGATGTTGACAGCATTTGTGACAATGTCAATTACCACAGATTACAATGTCAACTCGTCCCTCAGTTAAAAAGTTAGACAAGCAAAAACCGTGGTATAATGCTAATAGTCTCGCGCTGATATATATTTTTATAATCTTGCAGGCTAGACGTCACCCTGTCTACTTCCATTTTAAGTGCCTTACCGTAAAAGCAATATTTTTTTATGATAATTGACATCAGTGCTATAGTGCATAACTTATATTGAACCCTAAACATTCCTTTAAAAGATAAACAAAAAAGTAGTGTATATAAATATATAATGTAATAGATTTCCTATTATTTGTAAAATTAATCAATGCATCCACAAACAACTCTCCCAGAATGCTTTGCACTTTTGAAATAATTTGCATATTCTTTGCATTTTCGTATATAGAGGTCAGTCAAATGAAGGATTGCAGGATTGAATGTCACAGGTATAATATCTGATCATACACATCCCACAAACACAAATATATGTGTGTGTGCATTCATTTGAACAGCGTGCATGTGTATGTATGTATGTGTGTGTGTGTGTGTGTGTGTCTGCGTGTGTGTGTGTGCGTGTGTGTGTTTGAGTCTCAGGATAATGGAGCTGCCTGGCTGAATGGCTGATAGATGGTTCTCCAGAACTGCTAATTAACCCTTGCTCAGACCTTTATTGTCCGATAACCAGACAGCGTAAGGCAGACATGGACCTTGACAAAGGGTGCAAATGCAAGCGTGGCCTCTTACACACTCACAAACACAACGAGCAGCCTCACGTAATTACAGCTGCATTGATTAATGCATCTTGTATGTTGAGATTACACTGATCTGAGGACGCACACTGATTCCCAAGCGAGTTTGTGTTGTATGAGTAGAGGAGACGTGCTATATTATGAATGTGTGTCCACCTATGCATGCAATAGCAGAAAAACAACAGGCCAAAACTTCATTGCTACCGAATCTCAAACCTTAAAATGCGTATTTTAAATGCAGAAAAACATGCATTATTCTTACATACAGAAACCCTTCAAGAACAATCCCCAAGCACTGGTACCTAAAGATTTTCAATGCATAAAAAACGAAAGCAAAAAAAAAAAAAAATGCTAATTCAATAAAAAATCTAATTCAGTAAAATAAAGTAAAATAAAAGATTAAGATGAGATTTTAAAAAGCGTCATTACATGTCTTGACATAAAATTTAAGATTTTCTATGCACAAAAAACAATGCAATGCAGTGCAATGCAATGAAATGCATTGAAAAAAGATATTATGATTATTACATGTGCTGCCGCATAAAATGTAAGATTTTCTATGCAAAGCATCTCGCTCAAAAATGACCAAAGAGTTTCTATATTTTTCCTATTTAAAGGAACACTCCACTATTTTTGAAAATAGGCTCATTTTCCAACTCCCCTAGAGTTAAACAGTTGAGTTTTACCGTTTTCAAATCCATTCAGCCGATCTCCGGGTCTGGCGGTAGCACTTTTAGCTGTAGCTTAGCATAGATCATTGAATCTGATTAGACCGTTAGCGTTCGAATGGATTCGAAAACAGTAAAACTCAACTGTTTAACTCTAGGGGAGTTGGAAAATGAGCCTATTTTCAAAAAAAGTGGAGTGTTCCTTTAAGTCTATCATATACAGGCTAGAGATGCATGCAGTAGTTCAGATGAAATGCATTATGGGTAGGGCTGTCGCGGTGAGGGAATTTCCCTTGCGGTAATTTTGAGTGGCTCAATAGCGCGGTATGCGGTATTATCGCCATACATATATACATGAAGTGTAAAACGAGAAGAGCATAACCTTACGAAAAAATAAATCAGGCAAAAATCGCGGTTGCTGCGGTTCTTGCATTCCTCTGCGGTTTGCTCGTCAATAGCGCGGTATTGCGATATTGCGGTTATCGCGACAGCCCTAATTATGGGTTTTCAGGACGATGCCGTATGAACTCATTCTCTGAGTTCAGTGTTCAAATTAAGGGTGATGGTAGATTGAAGGGTGAGAAAGTAGATGTCAAACTCGACGGGCATCACAGATGGCTGGAGGCATTTTATACACTCATCCTCAACCGAAAGACACTGCCGTAGTATTAGCATCACTGTTCAGAACCAAAGAGGTGACTGGACTGAGCCTTTGAATAGTTCATTTGAGAGAATAGGAATAGCAGATTTATACTTGGGTTTTGAACAGTTTACAGTAGTTTTTATAACAGTAGATGTTTGGCTAACTTTACTAGAGGCACTAAAAAAACATTTTTGGGTAGCAAAAGATAAACATCAATCGATAACAGGCCAAAACGATCTGTAAAGAATCTCCAAAAATTACTGTATAATTTGCTCAGTGGTTCAAAAGAGTTTTTAAAAGTAAAATAAAATAAAACAAAATAATATAAAATGAAATAAAATAAAATAAAATAAAAAATGTAAGATTAAAAAATGCATTTATTGTAAAATGTGCACAAATACAGCATATGTATATTTTTATTAAATTAAATTAATTTTATTTAAATGTAATTCAAAATAGCAAATCATTCATTCAGTTTAATATAATCTATAGGTTTATAATAAAATTGACCCAAAATTTCCTATTTTACAAGGATACGAATTTTTGGTTAACACAAGACAAACCTCAACCAAAGGCACTCTGAAATGATAAAGAAATATAAAAAAAAAAAAATGTTTAATGTATAAATATAAACATAAAATACTACAATTATATAATTATATTAATAATTTATTTATATAATTATATTTATATGTAAGATTATATATGATTGTATTATTTTTATAATAATTTTTAAGATTAAGGAACACTGAAGAAAGATTGAGAACAATACTCCAGCACTGGTGCAAAAATGGGAAGGTTCTCAAAGTAACAAAAAATAAAAAATAAAAAATAATAAAATAAAAATAAATAAAACTAAAATAAAAAAAGGTAAGACAAGACAATTTCTGTTTAGCACAAGATAAACCTCAACCGACAGCATCCCGAAATTATCCATAATGAAACCTTTAAAGCAGTTCAGCCCCCTGAAAGACACTGTATAATTTGCACAGCAGTTCCAACCAAAAAAAATGTTTTGTGTGTGTTTTAGGCCAAAAAGATGTGGGGAAGCAGGTCATGAATCCCTCTCAGTCCAAACAAAGGCATCATCTGCGGGCATAAGAGCTCATACAAGTGGACGTCCTGGATCTCGGACAAATATCAGCTGGACCGAAAAAACATTGCACATTTAGCTGCAAGCATTTGTCGTTGTGCTAAAACAATAGATTGGATCAATTGCTCAGCACTGCGACATTATAAACACGTTCTCTCACATTTAGTGACAGAAGCAAGATAACGACACAAAGGACGGCATGCTCGCCGAGAGCCTCAACTGAAGCGACTGCCAAAAGAGTCCAGAAAATGCCATCGATGCCACACAGTGACCACAATAAAGCGAAAAGGACCCAAACAACTCAAACCCTGAATGTCACCCAGCAACTGACCATTTCACCCGCAATGAGGCGGATCGCTTACATTGTGCACTAGTGATAATGGCAGCAGCAGGGTGTAATTGCAGGGCACGGTGCCCTCTCTCCTCGACAGGGGCTTCGACGGGACGCGCTGCCTTGGCAGGTGATGCGCACTGGCTTCCAGCATCACAGCAGCGGATGGTTTCATCCGTCATCTGGACGGCCTGTCAGATTGGACGGCTGGACTGACAGAGCTGCGGGTACTGGAGGAGACAGATTAGCTAACGGGGTTTAACTGCCTGTTGAGATTGCTCAAGACTGCTGGCTCCATCATCTTACATTACCACTTTATGTATGAATAGATGTATGCTTTAGGCTCAAGACTGATGCAGTACTGCTATTGTACAGGAACAGGTAACCTTTGACCTGAACGGCTCATTATACTCAGATGGGTCCTACTGAATTTTGTAATTCAGACAATTAAATGTTATTATGGCTTGATTATTTGCACAAGAAAATGAAGGGGATTCAAATAAAGAGCTAAAGTCTTTGCTCAGTGAGAGAAATATTGGCTGCATACTGAATTGAACTGTATCACTAGAACTGAAAGTTGTAGAGTGAGACAAACCAACAAAATAAAACTAAACAAAACATTTAAGATATATTCAGACAATTTGGGGGAAGCACAAGGCAAACCTCAACTGATAGAACTCTAAAACAATGCATAAAGAAGCCTTTAAATTAGTTATGACTTCATAATTTGCACAAGATGACAACTTGGTTAATTTAAGTATTTAGCCATTTAATATTTAGAATTATTAATACTATCATGCTGAATTATGTCATTTTATCACTAGAATTACAACTAGCAGCTAAAACAGTCACAACAATCAAATCCATTGCTAAATCTTTTACCTGTTTGTGCCGTTGTTTTCCTTCCACGATGATGTCACTTCCTGGAAGATGATGTCATTAAGTAAGTGGCTTTAAATGGATTTTACAAAAGACTAACAGGATTAAATCAATATTACAAATTAAAATCCAATGTTTTCTATTTTACACTTTAATTATATATATATATATATATATATTGATTAGAAAAAGAAGAAAAAAATTATTATTTTAAAAATATTTTTAATAAATTGCCAGGTTTTAAATATATCATTTATAATGAAAATGATCTAATATAATTATTATGCTCATTTAGAACAACAGTATAGAAAAATGTGACTTATTCTGTAGGCTACATAAGTAGTACAAAGTCATATATAGATGCATTAAGATTTAATAAGATATCAAGCTCAACATATTCATGCAGTAATAAAAGTGCGTTTGCCCACATTCTTGCTTTAAACACATTCTAACCAGCCCTCCATTTATCTCTGTCAAATGCATGTGTATCATTAGTGGCCTCATGGGAAACATATTCTTTTTTATTTTTAGCAGCTTTCCCTTTAAACCCGCCACCATGGGAAATTCAGACCCCCTTGTCGTCCTTTTCATGTAAACCCCTAGGTGCCATCACTTAGAACTATTACTAGTAGTACGCCGCGGCCCAAACGCATCATAATCCCCAGCTGCAACGTAAGTGATGTCAGCAAACTCTCCCACAGCTCTTCCATTTAAAACCATCAGTCTAATTCCTCTTTGATCGCCCCTGCGCTTCCATTACTTTCCAGAACGCTCCCTCGGCATTAGCCTCCATGCTAATTTCTTCCTGGTTACTGCAATAAGGGCAATCTGACAAACATCAGGCGTGTTTTTGATGGCGGGGGGATTTGGTGACTGAGTCAGAGCCGCTGAGGAGTTTGATGGCTCTCTCTGAATATCAATGCGCCTGGCAGGCCTCCATCACATTGTTGAAGGAAAATGAAAGGGAGAGCGCGAGCGCTAATGCACTAGCTGAATTGCTATGCAGCTCGATGCTCCGGCGTTGAAGGGTTGATTAGCGCTAAAGGCAGAGAGCTCAGGGTCTCTGGTTTGAAGAGTATCATTTACTTTTAGCCTTGACTCAAATAAGTGATGGCGGCACACTTGTGCACCACTGCTAATTTAAATAATATTGATAAAGTCCTTAAATCCGCTCTTGAATATTGATCCAGACCTTCTCGAAAAGGCCTTTTCTGGTAGAACTGGTCTCTCTGTTGATACCTTGTTAATTTTTCTTTCTGTAAAGGTGGTCTAACCTGGAAAGGTCAGATCTCTAACCTACATAGACATTAATATGGAGCTGGTCCCCCTTTGCAGCTATAACATCTTCCACTCTTCTAGGAGACTTTTTGCCCATTTATCCAGTTATCCCTTTGTGAGATCAGCACTGATGCTGGACGAGAAGGTCTGGCACAATTTTCGTTCCAATTCATCCCTAAGGTGTTCGATGGGGTTGATGTCAGGTGTCTGTTCGGTGCTTGCCAAGTTCTTACACACCAAACTCATCCAACCATGTCTTTATGAACCTTGCTCTGTGCACAGTCATGCTGGAATAAAAAAGGGCCTTCCCCAAACTGTTCCCACAAAGTTGGAAGCATAGCATTGCCCAAAATGTCTTGGTATGCTGAAGTAGATCTTATGAAGCAAAACAGTCGGTCTGTGCAAGAAACTGAACATACCACGTCAGCTAAATTTCATAAGAATTTGACAAGGCAGATTAAGATGAGGTGTTTTAAAAATGTTTAGATGTTTATTATCTAAGTGAAGTTTAGAGGGTGGGAGAAGAACTTATAAACCACTATATTTAAATTTATGTAAAGTTACTACATGAATTCTTTATACTGCCTCTTATAGTAATGAACTTGATTTTTGTAAATGTGTCAGTTGTCCATATATGTCTTGTTAAAAAAACAAAAAACATGGACAGCATTTTGCACCACTTCTGTAGTGTGACTCGTATATAAAGTGACCACAGGTGAATATAACAAGTCGTATGCACCACAAATGGGCCATAAAACTAAGAGCAATCATTATGATGTTATGATTTTTTTATATTTAATGACACTATGACATTCTTCATTGTAGTCTCTCATTCACAGTAAAAACATGAGACTGATTTCAACCTCTCTTATCTCCTGTAGTAAAAAAAAAAAAAGAGCCTTAAGAGATTCATTCCAGCGGCTGTAATTGAAAAGATTAAGTAACATACTGGAGTTCAGTGGCGGTGCCTGATTGAATTTTTAAGTTATCAGAGGGCATTTGATTTGCATTGAGTGTCCGCGCTGGTGCCACTTTCAGCAGAATATGGAAAATTAGACTTAACATGCTACATTAGGGGTGGAATGGATTTTATAAATCAAAGTACTGCAATTAATTCAAATGCAAGTGACATTTACAAAGATGGTAGACGTCACTGTCGCATTCAAGATGAGCATGATTGGATTATTTACAGGATGTATAGACTGAAAAAAATGGCTATGAAAGAAGGTTCACTCTGTCATTATTTGTGAAATTTACTATCAATTTCTAAGAAATGGCAAGTAACACATTGAATTAAGTGCGAAATTTTCAAGTACTAACAATGTAAGTGAATGGGTTCAATTTCCAGAGCGCTGAAAAGCAGAAATGTGAAGTATATAATTTTATAAAAGCACTTACAATAACTTTTCCGCCTCAGAGTAAAAAAAAAAAAAAAACTCATATAAAATAAAACATAATAATAATAACAATAATAAAGGTGTAATTGTGTCACTTATAATTGCAACTTTCAGTGTCACTTTGTGACTTTCGCTCTTGGAAATGGAAAACAGAAAATTATTATTAGACATATTTTTACCTATTTTTTTCTTAACACTACAGACCAAAATATAGTCCGGTCACAATATTAATAGCACTCCAACTAGAAAACACCCAAAAAAGAAAACAACATTTCAGTTTCTCTAGTACTTAGAGTAGTAGAGGAGGGATATCAGGGATCCTGTACGTCTGCAACATCGGCTTTCTGCTGTCAAGTGTGGGCCGGTTCCTGCTGTGAATCCCACCTGCAGTGGAGTGGGTCAATACTCGAGTACTGCAGTGTTTTTAACACCACCAAACACGCAATAATTTAAGCAAACCATGGCTAGAAGATCAAGTCTGCACCATTATGTAAGTTTCTCATAAATACTGCGATAATATCAAGTTAACTTCATTTCCGGCTCCGCTTGCATGCAGACGTTTGGGTGCATCAGCCTGACGCACTCATGCATTTTTCATTAAAATCACAATTGGCAGCACTCCGAGATGCCACCTAATTGCTCTCATATCATCTCTGATTGTAACCTGATCTTTTTGTTGCGGCATGCTGCGGCAGACACATTCATATCTGAAAGGCGAACGCACAAGGCTGCGATATGAAAGCGTAGCCACAGGCGTGCCGCTTTACATGTGAACACCACATCTCCCTGAGCACGACTGGTTCAGAGAAGCTGACAATGAGAACTCAACACTTTACAGCCACCAGGTGACTCCATCAGACGGGCTGCGCCGCTGACAGGGAGCTGATGGAAGGAGGTGTGGAGGTGGCCTGTGAAAGCGCTCCACTGGGCACTGAGCCGAATAAAATTAGGCAATCAAAAAGCCATCCCTGCCAGAACAAAGACTTAATTTTTCTTGAGTAACAAGTAGACCTGAGCTTTGATAATACATGAGCGACAGGAACGAGTGAAGACTAGGGGGGCATTTACACATCAACAATGTACCTTAAATTGTTTTTTTTAAGTTTTGCATACACAAAATCATCCCCCGTTTACACAGATCCGCAAAAAAATTACTAAAACACTGTATTATGAATGCCAGGCCAGTAGTTGGCGATGTTACTTTGTAAAGAAACACTACCCAGACAGCAGACAGTTTCGGCCCAGATCCGGCCCACATCTGGCCCGCATGGATTTCACATGGGCCAGATGTGGGCCGGATCTGGGCCAACACTATGTTGCTGTCTGGGTATGAGCCTATAGAGTGAACGCGTAATACACATGTGCATGACTTCACCATTTTCACAAATTTGTGTTTATGTAGTTTATACAGAGATGATAATGGTATCATTTTCAAAAACTTGCACTTTGAAACCTATTTTCAAAAGTTTGCATTTTCAGGCCCTCAAAATCCCATTGGCATGTAAATGAACGGCCAAAATGCATAATATATATACACCCCCTAAGGATACATTTCCTCATCAACAATGTACTAAAAACAAAACAAAAATTTTGCATACAGACATCAATGTTGTCAAAACAATCGCGTTCACATAGATCCACAAAAATGACTAAAACACTGTATTTTGCATGCCAGGCCAGTAGTTGGCGATGTCACATTGTAAAAAAACACTACGTACATGCGCACATCCCTATAGACTGAACACATTATACGCATGCGCATGACTTCACCGTTTTCACAAATTTGCGTTTTTGTAGTTTGCACAGAGACAATAACGTTATCGCTTTCAAAAACTTGCACTTTGAAACCCGTTTTCAAAAGTTTGCGTTTTCAGGCCCCCCGAATGGCCATTGCCATGTAAATGAAAGACCAAAATGCATAAAAAGTTTTGTTTTTATTTGAAAACAGTGTCATATAAACACCCTAAGGATACATTTTCTTATCAACAATGTACTAAAAACTGAAAATGTTTCTGAAAAGTTTTGCACACAAACAACAATGTTGTCAAAACAATCCCGTTCACATGGATCCACGAAAATTACTAAAAACGCTGTATTATGAATGCCAGGTCAGTGGTTGGAGAAGAAACACAACTTGCCTGCACACATACCAACAGACAGAAAATGTAATACACATGCACATGACGACACCATTTTCACAAATTTGTATTTTTGTAGTTCACACAGAGACAATAAAGGTATCGTCTTCAAAAAGTTTGCGTTTTCAGGCCCCCAAAATGCATTGTCATGTAAATCATTGGACTAAAACGCATAAAAAGTTGTACATTTTTAGCTGAAAACGTGTAAATGCCACCAAAGTGCCACCTTTTGAAAACAATACCGTTATCATCTCCATGTAAACTATGAAAACGCGACTTTGTGAAAACAGTGACATCATGTGCATGTGTGTTACATGTTCAGTCTATAGGTTTGCGTGTGTGCGCAGACATGTTGTGTTTCTTTACATCACCAACTACTGGTCTGGCATCCATAATACAGCCTTTGTAGTCGTTTTCATGGGTCTGTGTGAAGGGTGATCATTTTGACATTGTCATTTTTAGTACATCATTGTTGTGTAAATGTACCCTAAATGCAATTTAAAGGGGTCATATGATGCAATTTCAATTTTTCCTTTCTCTTTGGAGTGTTACAAGCTCTTGGTGCATAAAGAAGATCTGTAAAGTTGCAAAGACTAAAGTCTCAAATCCAAAGAGATATTCTTTATAAAAGTTCAGAGTCAGCCACACCTACCTAAAACGGCTCGTTCTAACACGCCCCCACATATCTACCTCACTATGTGGGAAGATTTGAATAACGCCGCCCAAATGTTCACGCAAAGAAAGAAGGCGTAACTTTTAGTCTCACTGTAGTTTTGTTGACGCTGCAGCCATGTCATTCGCGCTGTGTGCTTCGTTGTGAAAGCGAAACTACTTTGTTTGGTCTTCCAAAAGAGGACCTTTAAAGGAACTTCAAGCATTTGTGGCATAATGTTGTTTTATGTTCAGCACTAACAATGGAAGTGAATGGGGCCAGTTTTTTTTACCTTTAAAAGAAGAAATGTAAAGTATTTTTTATTTTTATTTTATTAAAGCACATTTACATTAATTCTTCCACCTCAAAGTAAAATAATAATAATAATAATAATAATAAGGTAATTGTGTAATTTACAATAACGACTTTAAATGTCATAATGACTTACTCACATTACAAACTTTCTCACATTGACTTTAATATTTTACTCAGAAGTGGAAATGGAAAACTTTTCAAATTCGTCTTAAGGAACAAAAAAGCAAAAAAACGATGTTATAGTCAAGCACTTACAATGGATGTGAATAGAGCCATATTTTGAAGAATTTAAAAGCAGAAATGTGAAGCACCTACCTTGTTTTTCTTTTAAAGCATTTGCGTTATTTGAGAGTAAATCTCTGAAATATACTTTTTTTTAGGTTTTTAGAGTTGAATATAAATTTAGTTAGTAAGCTTTTTTGCTACCACCATATTAAAATTAAGTTCATGTCTTGTGGCTGTACTATTGAAACTGTGAGTCTTTTAACATTCAAGGATTGGTCCAATTCACATCCATTGTACTGTAAGTGTCTTACTGTAACCCAATTTCTGTTTGAATAGGAGAGAAGAGTGGAATAATTGATTAAGTTTATGGTAATCAAAATTATGAAAAAGGCCCTCTGGAGTTTCAGAAGAGATCTCAACAATGCTGTCAGAGGTTATAGTCACTATTTACTTCTTGACTTTACATGACTTGATGTTGACTTTTTTTCAGCAGCAAGATTTCAGATTAAAATGTATAGGAAGTGTTTATGCACCATTTTAATCATCTTTTCACTTCAATAGCCTCGCTGTGTGACTACTGCATACTGACTACTGCGGAATGCACGATTAAACTAAAATTAGAAAAAAAAAAAGCATGACATATGGCTTGTCATGTCAAACACTCAAGCACTCAGTGTGAGTCTCTCTGAAACTGAAACGTGATTCTTACACCTCCACGACTGCCAATAAGCTGCTCAGGGAAACACAGGGTGACCTTTTGCGGCTGCTTTGAAGCTTAAATGAATAATTAATGTTATAGACAATAATGCTTTGGTCAAGTATTAACTATTTATGTTTACAGGGAGCCCCTGTGGTCTACATTCAAAGAGCTTGCGGTCAATTTTCATCGGGATAATACTTTCCCTATATGCTGGACTGTAAAACAATGTTGAGTCAGCTGTGTCTTGACAATGGCTGCGCATCAGTGCTATTTTAGTATTATTTATGTTATTATTGTTTTTATTAATATTTTAATATTTAGATTTTATTTTTATATTTTCAGTTTTAATTTTAGTTTTAGTAATATATAAACATTTACATGGTTGTTTTATTTTATTTTAGAAATGTACTTTTGTCGTTTTTAGTTTTTGGTTTTTATACTTCAATATTTCTATTTAACTTTAACTTTTACTTAATACATTTAATAGTTTTAGTTAACAACAACACTGATTCAACTCATTTGATCACACTGACAAGTTTTATCATTATATTCAGTTTTAATTTTAATTGTG
>NW_015548309.1:4508559-4514914 GCF_001515605.1 Sinocyclocheilus anshuiensis
TTTTTTATGTTTTTTTTAGTAAGAATTGTAATATGTAGAAATGTAAAACTTTGATATTTCTACTTGGCTTTAATTTTTTTATTAAAAAATTTTAATAACACTGCTTTTCTACTCATTTGATCACACAGACAATAGTTTTCTCACACAATCTTTTTATTTTGATTTAACATGCAGTTAAATCAAATTTTGTTTTAATGTGCAAAATAACCTTTTATATTACTAAAAAAGCCCTCAAGTAGGCATTGTGCAAGTGCAGTACTATTTCATTCCGAACATAACCTGTGACCTTAGACTCTCATTAAAAAGAAAACACACATCTTAGCTCACCTATGCCCTAAACTCCAGCCTTTGTGCAGAATTTCATCCACTTAATTTGATATGTGAGATCCTTTCTCTCAGAACAATACAAACTGTTACTCAGCAAAATGTTCAGGGACTGAAATGCCTGGCTTTGCTGCGTTCTGAAGTTCAAGACCTCCAAATGTCACCATCCATATTAAATGTCCTTCCTCGCTCAGGAGATCGGCTACTTCGACTCTTTTTGCAATGCTAATGGCTGTCTACATTGTTTTAAGCTGCATTATTTTATGAAGTAAACTCTATTCTACTTGTTAGTCACAACTGAAGGACAAAAAAAACATTCTCATCATTTTAAAGGGACATAGAAGAAACAACAAAAATGATGGAGTGAATGGGTGCCGTCAGAATGAGAGTCCAAACAGCTGATAAAAACATCACAATAATCCACAAGTAATCCACTCCACTCCAGTCTATCAGTTAATGTGAAGTGAAAAGCTGCGTGTTTGTAAGAAACGAATCCATCATTAGGACTTTTTTAATTAAAACTGCTGCTTCTGGCAAAAATAATCCATAGAAATGCACCTTTCAATGAAAAAGTCCATCCCCTGTTGTCCTCTCACATCAAAATCCAACCAGATATTTGTTTAATCGATTCATGTGCAGATTTCTCTCCTGATTCAGACCAGACGACTTTCACTGGAAAAAGCAATATTATGGATTATGGATTTGTATGGCATTTTAGCCAGAAACGATGGTTTAAAGTTAAAAATGTCTTAATGAAGGATTTGTTTCTTACAAACACGCAGTTTTTCATTTCACAAGACATTAATTGATGGACTGGAGTGGTGTGGATTACTTGTGGATTATTATGATGTTTTTATCAGCTGTTTGGACTCTCATTCTGATGGCACCCATTCACTGCAGAGTATCCATTGGTGAGACACTGATGGAATGCTACATTTCTCCAAATCTGATGAAGAAACAAACTCAACTACATCTTGAATGGCCTGAGAGCGAGTACATTTTCAGCAAATTTTCACTTTTAGGTGAGCTAGTTTTTAACAAAATTAGTATGCTATTCCAACCTAATTGTAACTATTTTACGAGGTGCCAATGTTATTCATACAAAAACGTATGATTTTTAGGAAAAAATACATACAAACTAGCCACCAAGTCGCCAAAACGTCAAATAGTAGCGAATTGCCATGAGACTGTGTTAGCTATTCACAGTCACTGTAGGGAAAGTTCAAACGCGTGTTGACACTAGCTTTAGCACTTTTAGCCCCTTTTCGCTCAACTGCAACTGCATTTCACACTTCCCTTTTACAGTCGAACAAGTTCATCATCCGGTTCACCTAGTGCACTATGCTACAGCGTGAACACTTTAGCAAGCACTATTTATACTACAAAATAGCGTAGAATAGGGTGAAATGGGACACAGCTGAAAAGAGAAATGGGAAGGAAGAAAATAAAAACGACTCCCCTAAATAAGACAGAAATTTCTGCACGGAGCACAGTGGCATTTGGGTGACATTTAGCAATGCAGCCTGAGGGGATCGAGAGCATGTCCTGCTAATTTAGTAATTAACCGGGCTCATTTCTACATTTCAAACAGAAGCGATAAGCATGCAAATACCTGCAGAAACCAAGAGACTGTGTTCATATTTCCGCTCTCCTCCTTTTGGATCTTTAATTACGATGCATGCTTTTTGTAATTAATAGCAGTGATTAATTAATTGATACGTTTCGTGTGAACTCTAGTGTCTTGCTTGTTCTGCACTTTAGATAATGATCCTTCACAGCGCTCTCACTTTTGTTTGAGAGTTTGATGAAGTGATGACGGGCCGTTAACACAATAAACCCCTTTTACCCCCAAGACCATTAGCAAGAAACAGAGCGAAACAGAGCGAGAGAACAACATTAAAGGGTGTAAAAGACATAAGAGTGTGAAGCAGCTACTCCGTTTCAGTCTGCTCGTGTGGGATGTTTTAATAGTGTAGCGTCTGGACCAATCAGACACACCATTTTTCATTTGATTTAACAAATCAATTATTCATTAGATTAACAAACGTTCACAGACCCCTCACCCAATAAACATACTGGGTGCCAAGTTGTCTGTGAACAGGGCCCATATAACTAGTTATGATTAATTATTCATATTTCCCCATGAGCTGATTCCCAACAATAGTGAAAAACTAGACCGCATAAAACTCCCAAAGCCATCCAGTCTCACAATGGAAATGTCATTCCAGTGAAGTTTGCAGTGTACAAAACCTCTCAGCGGTTGTTTTTAACCTCATTCAAGAAAGTGTTTTTGAAGGACTAGGAATACGGAAGTAGCACGAACAACCGTTGTTTGAAATGATAGTACTGTATGAAATACACTCACACACTCAAAATATAGTATGCACACATAATGCTGCATATACATGATAAAATGCAATGAAAGTCAGAGAAATTGACACTAGCATCAATCTAATACTCAAACACTAACTAATTAACTAATTTATTTATTTCACAAAACACTGACTCAAGCAAGATAATATATTGTTTTGTAACCACATGATTAGCAATATAATTAAGAAAAATCTTATCACAAAATAAACCCCTTCAAGGCAATACAACACAGTAGACAACATAACATAACATAACAACATAACATTACATAACATAACTACATATAATTTATGCATTTTAAATTGTTAATATAAAATGCATTAAGATAATAAAAATAAAGATTATAATTATAAGATAATAAAGATTTCCTAAATATACAATATTATTATATACTGTAATATTAAATAAATAAAATGTATTAGTTTAGATAAATTATTTTAAAATAATAATCTTAATAAAGTTATAATATGGTAAAGATATCTTAAATATTATATATTATAATATTAAATATAAAATTAAATAAATTAATGTACTCATTTATTTTAGATTTTTTTTAGATAATTATAATAAAGATTTCTTATAATATCAATTATAAAAATTTGATATGATATAAAAAGTATAAATTTCTTAAAATTAATTTCTTAATTTTTTACATTTTAAAACTTATATTTCGAAATATATAATATTAAATAAATAATTGTATTAATTTATTTTAGATAAATTATTAGATAAATGATTATATATATATACATATATAGCGTGACCTTTCCCTGTGAGACTGTGTAGGCTAAACATGCAGAAAAACCACTGTGAGGTTAATCCATTAGACTCTGATGCTGGAGATATTCCACAGCAAAACATCTTCCCACAAGCCTGCCACCCCTGAACTGTGGTAAATGAGTGGTAAAGGCAGTAGGCAGCATCTGTCGTCGTGCCGCAGACACCTGGCAGTGAGTGTCAGAGCGGTGAAACTCCACAGACCCGCAGACGACAGGAACACGCGCCTCTGAGTTTGCTCATTTAGACACAATGAGCCCACGCTGATGCCGTGTTGTTCACCGCCTGTTTGTGAGATGTGTTGTCTCTCAAAGACTCACTAATATGTGAGTTTGCTGGACTCGGAAAGCTTTCACACCACAGAATTACATATGAAATCAACTCTAAGACAAACACCACCAGTGCTCAAACTGAGCTTTAGTGATTTAAACAAACCCTACACTCTAAATATTAAATCATACCGCATAACTTGAGAGAATTATTTTTCAGATTCTTCATACGTTTCACCTGATGGATGGTGAAATGAGTGCAAAAATCCCACTGATTTTTCAAGGGGGAAACAAAGCCATATTTAAACCAGGGAAATGAATGTTACCGGGACTTGTTAGTGGACTTGGACGAGTAAGAAACCACCCAAAACAACCTATCCATCCATCCATCCATTTTCTATTCCTCCATCCATAGATCTATCTATCCATTATCTATCCATCCATCCAACCATAGATCCATCCATCTATTATTTATCCATCCATCCATCTATAGATCTATCATCTATCTATTATCCATCCATCCATCTATAGATCTATCCATCCATCCATCCATCTATAGATCTATCCATCTATCTATTATCGATCTATCCATCTATAGATCTATCCATCCATCCATCCATCTATTATTTATCCATTCATCCATCTATAGATCTATCCATCTATCTATTATCCATCCATCCATAGATCTATCCATCTATCTATTATCCATCCATCCATCCATCCATCTATAGATCTATCCATCTATCTATTATCCATCCATCCACCTATAGATCTATCCATCTATCTATTATCCATCCATCCATCTATAGATCTATCCATCTATTATCCATCCATCCATCTATCTATTATCCATCCATCCATCTATAGATGTATCCATCTATCTATTATCCATCTATAGATCTATCCATCTATCTATTATCCATCTATAGATCTATCCATCTATCTATTATCCATCTATAGATCTATCCATCTATCTATTATCCATCTATAGATCTATCCATCTATCTATTATCCATCTATAGATCTATCCATCTATCTATTATCCATCCATCCACCTATAGATCTATCCATCTATCTATTATCCATCCATCCATCTATAGATCTATCCATCTATTATCCATCCATCCATCTATAGATTTATTAATTAATTTATCTATCCATCCAGCCAACCGAAGATCCATCCATCCACCCATCTATCCATCTATCAATCTGTCTATATCCATTTATCCATCCATTTATCTATCCATCCGTCTATCCAGCTATCCATCCATTTATTATCTATCTATCTATCCATCCAACCATAGATGCATCCTTGCTGAATAACGGTAATAATTTCTTCTTCTTGAGAAGAAAAAAAATATCTTATTGACACCACACATTTGAACAGTAGTATGTATAATAAAATTACGCACTGTCCCTTTAAGAAAGAGTGGCTAACAGATACATGTGTAATCAGTCTCTGGGGTGTTATTGAGAAGTGAACTATAAAGAGGGCACCTTCAGGACACTCTTGACTTCCATACGACCCCGAGATTTTTCAGGCCAATTCACAGTCAGCACGTCACAAGCGATAAGCTTTAATCGGCTGGATTACAAGGCCGCGGATGCTGGAGGAATGGAAAACCCTGGATGAAGAGCCCTGGAGTCACGGTAGAACAAAGTTACTGTACGCCCAACCAATCTGACGTATAATGTGAATCAAAACAGAAAGTCCATGGGTGCAAACTAGATGAATGGAGGGAGTCGCAGACGGAAAACTTGGAGCTCAAGAAAGGCTGTAGCCAGAAGGAACCAAAAACCGTATTTAGTTCTGAAGCACAAAGCTGTCAGAGTCGATTAATTCAGCTCGTGTGAAGAATCCGCAACACTGCCTCTTCTAACACAAGAACACAGACGCACACAGCTCTCCGGGGAGCAACTAAAACACCTTTTAGAATACAAAACAACCCGTGCAGATCCATAACACACTCCACTGTTCGTGCACTTGATTTCTTGTGATACATTACATATGTGCTGCTAAATGGAGACGTTGCTTTCTAAGTGAAACCTCAGATTTGCTAATGGTTGTAAAAGCCCTGGGGTTTAGTTTCAGATGTATATACTCCGCCATACTTCTGTCGTTATGTGAAGTCTGGGATTATGAATGGGTGATGAAATCGCGAGAGACGCAATCTGAAGTCAAGTGATATGTGAGAGGGATTTCTGACATGCCTGCAAAGTCTGGCTTTGATTCAGAAGTTGATATTCGTCGTTTTATGTTACTCATGTTTCACACAGAATGTAAAGGTTTTTGTTATATAACAAAAGGGCCACACAAAACACCTGTCATTCACACAAACACATTTGCCTGCCAGCACATTTTTACCATGTTTAAACACTTGGAATTCCACAGATATTTTAAATATATTTGATCAAATCAGCAGATTCTGTCTGGACATGCATACATAACATTTGGGCTTTGTTATGTGTGTGTGTATATACTGTATATGTGTGTGTGTGTGTGTGTGTGTTTGTTTATTTATGCTCACGAAGGCTCCATTTATTTGATCAGAAATATAGTAAAAAAAATAAATAAAAAAAAAGTGATATTGTGTAATATTATTACAAATGAG
>NW_015548309.1:4514986-4518767 GCF_001515605.1 Sinocyclocheilus anshuiensis
GTACATTGCATTAATACATTTGGAAAAGTTGAATTTATTTGAATTTTTATTTTTGTAATGTAAAAGTGGTCAAAAACTGTCACATTTGATTAATTTATAAAACTTGATAATTCAAACTTTAAACTGATTACAAAAAATGTATTTGCAATCACGTTGGCCTTTTGTGTTTAATAAGGTCTTTTTTAAGTATGTATTTTTAAATTCAAATTGGGTTCACAATAATAATAATAATTATTATTATTATTATTATTATTATTATTATTATTATTATACAGTGATGTAGTATAAGTTTATGTATTTTCATAATTAAATGCAATTTCCCCCAAATTTGGTGCAAAAAAAAAAGGGCAAAAAGTCCACAGATTTCCTCCTTAGATTAAGCACAAACTGTGAAGGAAAAAAAAAAAAAAACGATTTCACCATGGGGACATAAAAAAGACATTTTATTTACATAAACAAATGCAAATTCCACAGATTTTAAACTAAAATTATCAAATGAATGAGAAAGAGCACACAGATTTCATATGGGGAACTATTAGAGGTCTGCACGGGCTTTAAACTGAAGCCCGAACCCGGCCCGTACCCGAGACCGTCTGACCTGACCCGAGTGGCACAGTTAAATTTAGAGCCCGAACCCGAAATCTTCTTTTTTTTTCACACAACGAATAGCCAATTTTAAAAAATGCTGTAGCCTATTTCACGATTGCATGCAATGGTCAGTAGACAAACACATGTAAGGAAACAGAATCATACCGAACTATACATGATGTTATACATTAACAAATGTCTTTTCCACAATCTCCCCAAAATGATCTAAAAAAATGCCAAATTATCTGACATTATAAGGGTATAATATGCCGTACTTAAAGTACAAAAACACTTACTGGGTTATTGTTAAAAAAAAATTTTTTTAAATAAAATAAAAAAAGAATGTATAGTTGCATCACGCTAACATGTATAACTCAAAAGGTTTTTGAAAGCTTTGATGGCAGTGACTCACCACTAGCAAACGCGGTTTGATTTGTGTTCAGTGTGTGTTTTATGCTTTCAGGTCTCGTTTTATTGGTTTGTTTTGCTCAGCCTAGCATGACATTTCTTCTCAAATGGACCTGGTAGTGGGTTTAAAGCACAATGAAGTCAGGAGGAGTCATCTGCATTTGAATGGCGCTTTAAGTGAATATGTTTCTTTCTGGCTGAGTCACGGAAGGACGTTTACTGCGGCGAGTGAATCGAGGCAGAAACGCAGGATGCTTTCGTGCTGTGTGCGTGCAGGTGGAGCAGGAAGACGTCCAGCTGGTGTCTGCTCTGCTCTGGACTCAAAATTCACCTGTGGAGCGCTCGCTCCCCGGGACACAGCCGTCTACACACTTAGCGCTGAAGCAAGGCTCTGGACACTGAGCCGCAAATGTTGCTTGCTAATAACTGCTTCCTATGGGACCCTACAGGGTATTTGAAGGTTCAGAAAGCAGCACTCCAATCTCAAGATGCTTGTTGTCTTACTGGAGACATTTGTACACTAGAAAGTATGATATTTTACTTCTACTAATTTTGCAGATTGACTAGAGAGAAACGTTAAAATCAAATTGAAATCAAAATTTACACGTTTTTGGTGTAATTGTGAACGATTCATCAGCGCACATTATTCTACAATGAAAACGTGTCATTGTAATCTTTCACTGAAACGTAATAACTTGTGCTCCTGTTATATATAGAGAACACTTTTCACTATTCAATCGAGTCTGGTGGATAAAATTATGTTCTTTTTTTCCTTGTTTAATATCCTGTTTTATGTCACATTACACAAGGAAAATGAGCTCCAAACACTTTTGCACTTTGACTTTTAAAATTAACCTAAAATAGTTCAAATTAGGTTCATTCATTCATTCATTCATTCAATCGTAAATAAATCAATTATTATCGTTGTTGTTGTTTTTATTATTATTATTATTATTATTATTATTATTATTAGTGTTAGTATTAGTATTATGTATTATTAGTATTATGAATAGGATTGTTTCAATGGTCCAAAATAACAATAATAATAATAAACCAATCATTTTATATAATTAAAATAAATAATTTAATAAATAAAGTACTGGTTAACTGGTTTAAAATTATTATTATTATTATTATTATTATTATTATTATTATCATTATTTTTATTATTATAAAAACTATTACCAGTTATAATATACTTATTAGGAATAATTGATTGCGTACAATGGTAAAATTATTTTAGTAGTAGTAGTATTAATTATAATATGAACCATTATTACAATTATTATTATTAACTTCATTAGACCGGTATCATTGGAAATAATAATGCTACTAATTAATTACAATATAATTATTATACTTATAAAATGTATTATTATTATTAGAGCCCTTGTACCCATCCAGTTATTATTATTAATAATAATTATACTATAATTAAATATATTCTAATTAATAATTATAATTTTTTTTTTATTAATGTAATTATTTTTAATCTAATTTGCACTTAAAAATATATTCCTTTTAATAAATAGACTTATTAAAGTCAAAATGACTTATTGAGCTTGTAGAAGGGCACAGGTAACACAAGTGTCTCCTGACTGCTAGAGGAGAAGCAGAGTCCCTGCTGTTATCAGAGCGATGTATAAGATAACAGACGGCTCGACAGAACAAGACGAGAAAGGTCACAGCGGACGGCTTCAGCATTAATGCTGTTTATCAGTACGGTTTTTATCTGTGATTATATCAGAGTGTGATGGTAGTAAACAGAGCTCTCAACCCTGCGTTCGGTGTCAAGAGAGCATGCATAGGTCAACATGAAATCTAAACTGACTACATTTACTTTACCAACACACGTGAATGATTCATCAGTGCATGCTATTTCAAATGAATATCTGTAATCGTTCATCAAAATATAATAACATGCTCCAGTTCTAAAACAACTTTCCATCTCGGTCGACAACCACCTGCCAACACAGAGACAACCTTTCACCATCCTATCAATTCATGACGAATAAAATTAATTGCTGTCCTACAGCTTTGTCTCACTAATTATCCCGTTTCACTCGAAATTTGTTACATTACAGAAGTCAAATGGGTTGTAAACCTTGTTTCATGCTGATTTTGATAAAAACTGAGAACTTTGAGGACAAAATCTTCCTCTTTGACACCTTTTTCTCCTCTCGGTGGCATTTGGGTTGTTTTGACCCAGCGGTTGGGTTATATTTAACCCAGCATTTTTTAGAGTGTAGTGATTGAACACAGTGATCAAAAGCTGGAGTCTCTCTGCCGGGATGAAGGTTGATTTGTGTTGTGGCAGTGATTCATTTTCTCCACATTAAACTGGAGAATTCCCCGCTACGGACAAGCTAAGTTAATTAGCCCATTGTATCCGGCTTGTAGTTTGTCAAAGTGGCACAAGTCAAGCCTTTTCAAGAGCACAATTAAGATGGCAGTCGGTGTCATTCCTCTACAGCAGACTGAAGTCAACACATCGACTGGGAAGCTGCTAGAGATGCAGATGGAGCTTTAAATCTATACGCTGGCCAGCCGAGCCAAACACATCCGAACTCAAGCCGTCATGACTGTCAACACGATGGAAAACACTATTTTTGTTTTTTTTGCTGTAAGGCAAAAACATAATGTTATTTTATTTAATGTGTGTGTATTAGGGATGTGCATCTCATGACTCAGGCCGATACGATATGCATCTCGATGCATAGCCAACGATACGATACATTAAAGATACATATGAAGCAGCTACCGATGCGATGCGATACGATTCACC
>NW_015548309.1:4518872-4521644 GCF_001515605.1 Sinocyclocheilus anshuiensis
TACAATCTAAAATTGCTCTTTAAAGCATTAAAATAACTAAATTAAAAGTTAAAATCACTGAATTAAAAATTAAAATAAATAAGAAACTAAATTTTAACTGCTATAAGAAACACACATTAACTCATTTGAGCTTAGTAATTAGTACTGTAGCTTACATTTGATTACCTATCATAAAAATACATGTTATATGTAGGTTTAAAATTCTACAAAATAATTTTAAATGTCCAAAAGCTAATTTTTTAGCAAAATGTATATTTTCCTCAGAATTATTGCGCTACTATTCCGTCTGTTTAGCGTGCATGCGCGCAGCAGCACTCGGTGCTCTCGCGTGCCTCGCCCACTCCTGACAGCAAAATGGATATGTCTGCGTGACTTTCTAACATTTACAGATGAAAAATATACCTGTGACATGTCAGTTATGCACTGAGGAAAACACAACGTCTCAAATGCATTAAACAGCACAGATATATTCACTGTTTGTCATGGTGGACATGACAACAATCTACATATAAAATATTGGTCACAGATTGTTGGTCACTTTCTAAATAAAAGTATAGCACATCCACTAGTAATTATAGATAAATAAATCGGTTTTTACCGATGCAAATATGTTAGAAACGATGCATCGCGATATAAATGACAACTTGTAGCCGATGCACACTTTTTAAACCGATGCATCGCAACCATGGGTGTTGCTAGGCCATTTTTAGGGGGGCTATAAAACGGCGGCAGACTTCGATCGGCTCCTCCCCGTCTTTCAGCAGCATCCTTTTTCAAACCGCAGACCGCGGCAGCGCAGAGCAAGAAACAGAGGACAAGGTGTGTGTTTATCGATAGATTGTTATAATATCTGCATCTGTGCAGTTCTTTGTCATAAATACAGTTTACAAAATATCATGGGGGAGCAATCGGTTCCCCATCTACTGTAGCCTAAGTTTTCATTGCGTTCACCCCTCATCACACCACAGCTGTTTCCTCCAGCGAAAATGAAGCACATATGAACGCATACTTTATTAAACGATCATGTTGCCATTTTCATTTGAAAATTTAACTTTCAATGTAATACATATTCCAGTGGCATAGGGGTTTGCATACTTGATATATATAAAACACATAAAATTTTGTGTTTGTACAGTAAAAGTGTGTGTGTGTGTGTGTGTGTGTGTGTGTGTGTGTGTGTGATCATGAAGACTTGTATTTGGCTTATTCAGTACTTAAATGTTATAGGCCTACCTATCTATGCAATACAGTGGAATACTGTAATAAGTTTAGTATACCACCCCATTAGTCAAATATATATATAAGTATACCCTCATTGGGGGCTGAGCCCCCCTAAAATGAAAATTCTAGAATCGCCCCTGATCGCAACATTAACATTTTATGCCGATGCACCGAGCTAATCTGAGAATCTTCTCATCCCAAATGTGTATATACATATATATATATATATATATATATGCATTATTTTCACACCATTTTTATTAATGTAATGCAAAGTAATATTTATAAAAAACACATACATCATGTCCATCATCATGGTATTTGTTGTATTGCATTTAATTTATGCTTAAATTATTATTATTATTTTTTTTTAATTATTGAAAGTCAAAATTCTTATATTTTAGAATTTTATATATTCTTATATATAAGGTTCTATTTTTTCAATAGTACAAAAATAATTACTATATTACAACAATAATTTAATGAAAATTATAAAAATGTTAAAAAGTAAAATGTCTGGACAGTCACAATATGGTCATGTGAATCTAAATGTGTGTAAACTGTGATAAAAATAATGTCACAAAAATATTCTTATTTTTCTGTTGATTTTGAAGTGAAATATGAGCGGACATATTTTGGTTGGATTAACCCCACCAGGTTCCTGACAAACGAGGTTCCTGACAAACGAAAATAACATCAGGCCGCACTGACAGAGCTATTACAGGTGCATAATTTCCTGTGAAATGAAACGGTTTGAGATAGACCTTTTCTTTTAGCATGTCAATTCCGCTGGCCTCTCTCCATCTGTCCATGGGGAAACTACAGCATAACTTAATGCGAGTGCCGCAGGGATCAAAGACATTCTTTGGTCTCAAGTTCAGTCTCTAAATGAGAGGAAATCTCAGAAAAAAATGAATTATAACTACAGCCCTCCCGTCTTTCATCTCTGCTCTTCATCATTCTCTTTTCATCACTTTCTCATGTGTCACACATTGATCCAGCAGCGAGACTTCCTGTTTTGTGTGACTTATTAAAAATTCAAGACAGGAAAGGCTCACAGCTACAGCCAAGAGACAAAACGTGCCAACACAAACATTAGATAAAATAACAACAGAGACAGACGGAATGAGAGAATAGAATAGAATAGAATAGAATAGAATAATAAAGAACAGTGGATAGAACGATAGATAGATAGATAGATAGATAGATAGATAGATAGATAGATAGATAGATACAAAGAACATTCAAAGAACGATAGTGATAGAAAGAAAGATAGAAAGAAAGAGATCGATAGAAAGAATGATAGAATGATAGGAAGAACGATAGAAAGAACATTAGTTAGAATGATAGATAGAACGATAGAAAAAAAATGATAGAAAGATAAATAGAATGATAGAACAATATACCAATAGAAAAAACAATAGATAAAACGATAGAAAGATTTAATAATAGAAAGAATGCTAAAACAATAGAAAGAATATTGGATGGATGGATGGATGGATGGATGGATGGATGGATGGATGGATGGATGGATGGATGGATGGATGGATG